>NC_133650.1:276310292-276443777 GCF_009905375.1 Apium graveolens | reverse complement strand
AAACATTTAAAAATCATTGATTATTTTTCAAATATGAAAGTTACTCTTGAAATTGATTAAATATAATTTCTAATATTTATTTTAAATTATATGATAGATATAAACTTCAATCAAAATATGGTCGGTGTTAACGTCAAAATGAAAAGGAATATATATTTAGGTAGAAAGAGAGAGTAAATCACTAAGATTTTCCATCAATTATAGAAGTTCCATGACTCATCCTCTGTGTTTTTAGTCGATGTTACACATGGGGTAAAAACCAAAACCAAACCAAACGTACCCAATATAACCCTCTTAGAGCGTTCCCGGGAGGATAAAGTCGGGGAGATAAAGTATAAGTTATCCTGCCCCTTACCCTTAAAGTAAGAAAAGCTATTTTCGTGAAGACCCTCGGCTTAGTGCGTATACATAAAAGATGTATGTTATACCCGATACTTACCCTCAAATGAATACATCTTCCCGCGCAATGAATGGTGAATGACGTACAACAAGTGAGGATGTATTACTCACAACATAGAAAGCTATGACTAAACCCTTCGGTAACCACAATACCCACCTTCTAATACCCTGATACGCCGTCTCCAAGTAGACTTGTCTAATGTCATATCCTTGTGAGATTTTAAAGCTTCCATATCCAAGCTTAATTGGTCTTGCCATGTCCTACACGGTCTACCTCTCTTTCTTTCCCCCTATTCGATATACACAGTAAGTTACAAACTGCAATCACCCTCTTTTTAATTATTGAGGAACTATAATTATAAATAATGTTAATTTGGGATCCTCATCTTTTCTTTTCTTTGACATCAGGAGTAATATATTATTATATATATAATACAACAATAGGGGCTTGATGAGTAATTTAATGTATGATATTATACCCCTACATTAATATCATTATCTATATAACATTTATTTCACTCTCATTTATTTATTAAAAAAATAAATTTTTGTCTAATTAATATGTGCATGCATACATTAATACATACATATATTAATATATACATACATTCATACATATATTATATATCTAAAATAAATTTATACATATATAAATATATACATACATACATACATACCTACATGGATGCATATATACACACATACACACATAGATCATACTCAATATCTTATTTGCATCAATTTAATCATACTACAATCTAATTAATATCCATAAAATATCATATTCAACCATTAATACATTATTAATTATTAAATTAATAATATAAACAAGTGAATTATAATGAAAAGTACAAATAAATATTAATATTTATAAATTTAAATTTCACCGAGACATAAAACATCATTTTTTAGATTTTATTTTAATAATAGGTCTATATGATGATGATGATGATGAATAATATAATATAATAATAATAATATATAATATACAATAATTATATTTGAGAAACTTGATTAAATCATGATTTTTTATGAGTGATGTCCCCTTACTATAACAAAATAATAAACAAGATGTCCACATTGCTGAATCAGGGGTGGAGGTGATAAAAATGTTATCAAACACAACAAATTAATCAAATGTCGTATTTACTAAATACGTCACACCAAATAGCATAATCCTGCATAATTTGAAAAATATCGAAACAACTCTCATATGCAAACATGAACAATACGCTAAACATAATCCTGCATATTTGAAAATTTAGAGGTAATAGAGTACACATGAATGCAGAATACTACTTTAGGATGGGGTACACATGTGTATAAGATATGGCAATGAAGTTTATATCCATTCCATATATTATGTAAATTTATCATTTGATACTTAAATCATCCAAAAAAAACTACGAGCACAAGAAATGTTGAAAGAATAACATCAACTAACACAATGGAGAATTAATTGTGCTAATTGAGGTCTAAATTGACTCAATTAATTTAATGACTTGTAAAAAAAGATTAATAAGATTAAGCCTAAATATGGATAAGAAAGAGAAGATAGAATGGACTACCTGACATAGGTTCGTTAAAGGCGGTTACGACCAAAAAGTAAAGGTATGAGGTTGAGCGGAGGTATGAGTATACTTCTGCATTATTAACCATAAATTAAATACGCTATGGTGGTTAGAGCTTTACATGAGTATTTATGACCAACAAACTGACATGTATATTGGGTCAAAGTATATTTAAAAATGAGAATAGGCTATTTTTTCTTATTTTGTACATAAGTGGCAACACATTAAGTGATTATAGAGTTTATAATTACAAAAATATAATTGTTTATCATAAATTTCGATAATTTTCGTCACACCCTTTCTATGATAATTTATCACACGATTTGATGACATATACTGTATGTCACATTTTTACTAATTTTAGATCCAATAAATATTAAAATACCAATGAAAAAAGATATGCATTAAGCATGAATGTGTGTGTGTGTGTATATCTAGATATGATTTAGCTTATAGTATCATTAAACATGTCATCATGTTGGTTTATATTGGTATTTGGATACGTCCTTACATGCCACAACGTCAACGATGGTATGGATTAAAATGAATAATTACGGTAAAATTTCTGTATCAATTGCAACCATGAGGCGCTTAACAAGTCCAGAGCTTTCATTTGTTAATATGAACAAGGGAGGGAGAGATCTATCAAGGTCAAAAATAAAAATTCAAGAAGACTTAAATTCAAATAACATTTATAAATTAAAAGTATATGTGAAGAAACTACTATATTCGCAGTAGTTAAATAATCACATACATTTCCGTAACAATAATCCATATAAATCACCCAGTATACAATAAGAAATACGTAGTTCACAATGACTTCTCCGGTTGCCACTAAGCCTTCACTCACAACGTGTTGAGTTTGTTCCAAATAACTATGCATCAATTCTGGACAAGACGGGTTCCATCCTGATTATCACATCATTCAGGATTTGCTGGATGCAGTGAGGTAGGGTATGCTCTTACAAACCCTGTTGTTGTTTTTGGGGACAATGTTATTGCATTACAATAAGGAATACATTACAAATGTTGTTTCAGCTTGTTAGGTCACACACCACTGTAGAGGGGTGAATACAGTGTATAGTACACTCAAATCGAACTTTAAGAACTTAAGTAACAGAAAACAACTTTATTGAAATAATAAACTCTTGTTACAGTATGGAACTGTTACCTCTCAGTGATGAACAAATATCACGAGAGCTGCTAGGGTTACAATGAATAATCTTTTCTAATAATGATAACACTTATAGTGTAAACCCTATGTCTGTGTTTATATACTACACAGTTACAAGATAATCGCTAATTGATATGGAATATAATTCTGCTTCCTAAAATATCAATCAGATATCTTTTCTTCCAAGTATTCCATTCTTCACGGAATTCCTTCTTCATGCATATCTCTTCTTATGTTTATCTTGATCTTCTTTCCTTTAATCAGCTACTGTCCTTATCTGATTGTCCTTCAGCACTTAAGTTCTGATATCTATCTTCTGATGATTACTCCTGATAACATACTACTGATATCCTTAAGTCCTGACTTCCAGTATAAGTACTGATCAACAGTTAAGTACTGATTTATCCTGTTCAGTAAGATCTGAAAGCTAAACATAAAACATATTAGCCATGACATTATCAAATATATCTAACAATCTCCCCCAACTTGTAAATTAACAAAATACAAGTTTAACAGATATTTGATGATGTCAAAAACATTAAGTACAAATGCATGAGAATTAGACTAGATAACTACAACTTACAGTCCTTAAAGTTTTTACCAATTTCAACTTCTGATAACAACTTCAGTCTGTATAATATCAGAATTTAAGCAGTTGTAGATCTTCGACTTGGCTTCTTCATTTTCTGATCTCTCTGATGTCAGGAGTTGTTCTGAGATAGTTCTTCAACAAACATTTCTCAGCATATCTTAGTTCATCAATCATTCTCCTTTTAACATCTTTAAGCTCTGCAGTATCTTCACCAGTTTGAAAGATTGCAGCTCTGAGATCATTGATCTTTGCTTTTCTCAACTCCTGATCTAGTCTTATGACATAAGCTTTGTCAGACTCTAGATTGAATTCAAGTCCCTTAATACCAAGATACGTTCTGATCTGTGCAGTATTAGGCTTCATATCAACAATATCACCATTGTGATCTCTGTACTTTGGAACATATATGCTGTCAGACTTAACAGAATAAAGCCTTTTCTGTCTCTGAATCTGTTCTTTTAAGTAGTTTGCAGCAGTCCCTGTTATTCTGTCATCCACTTGAAGTAAGAAAAGTACATGCTCCAATTCTTCAAAATACTTCAATGGAATGGCATTTTGTCTTATATGATAAACCCTACCATCTGTCATGAAATACAACATGATGTATTCTTTCAAGTAGGTATGGTAAACCATCTGTACAGATTCCAGTTGATTCAATCTCTCAGGAGTTGCTCCAATACCTGGTTCACTCAAGGAAGTTGGATCATTGGTAGTGTTGTGTACTCTTCTTTCATCAGCACTTCCCAATCCAGTTTTATCTCTAGCTTCCTTTCCAGTAACTACTCTTGCTTCAAAACCACTTGCAGTAGTCTTCAAAGATTGAGTCTGTTTTGCTTTAGTGAATCCTGGTAGGAGTGTCTTTGATCTATTTTCTGATATCAAGTTAACTTGAGCTCTGTCAGAGGTTACTTGCTTCTTCTGAATATCAGAACTTACAATTTCTTGACTCTGAACAACTTGAGCCATGTCAGAGGTTGTTTTAAGAACTTTTCTTGAAGTCAGAGCAAGATCATCTTTTCATCAGTAATTTCTTCTTCCTCAGGAGGTACATAAGCCTTGATAGGTTCACCAACCTTTTCTTTACCCTTGGATCTTGGATCTATCTGTGGTTGTGATCTAGCCAATGTTGCTTCAGTATGTGTCCTTTCTTTGATCACAATGCCTTTAGTTTTGGAAGTGACTTTTTACCAGAAGCTTCAGATTTAGATGTGACTTTCTCTGATTTAAGTCTGGCTTCTTCTTCCTTTAAACTTTCCAAGTCCATTCCTGGATTTTCTTGAAGAAATAACTGTCTTGACATTTCCTCATCAAGATCTAGAAGTTCATCAGAACTTATCCTTTTACCAGCAGCAGAACTTATTCTTTTCCCAGTATCAGAACTTGTCTGTGACTAGCTTGTCTTGATGTAATCCTTCTACCTTGACTATGACCACTACCCATTCCAGAGTTCCTTGGTCATCTTTTCCATCATCCTTTCCTTGCAGTGTCTTGTTGGTTTGCATTTGGACTTAATTACCTTCTCCCCCTTTTTGGCATCAGCAGGTAGTAAAAGAGAGATAAGTAATTCCACTGAGGTTGGATTTCAGTAAGTTGCGATTGCTGAGAAGCTTGATTTGTCAGAATGATCAATCTGAGCTTGTTGTTTCTCTTGAGTTTTCTCAATATAAGCAATCCTGTCAATGGTAGGTTGAAAGAACTTTTTCTTATCAATTTTCCAAACTTGTTCTTGTTTGATAAAGTTCTCCTGAATCTTGTGTAGCTCTGCATGAGTAGTTGAATGAAGACCTTGTAGATGTTTAGTACTCAATGCAGTGACTCTAAGCTGGGTTTTAAAATCATCAGAATTTAACATTTCATCAGCTTTAGTCAAGTGCTCAGCAAGATGTAATGCATTTGGAACACATGAAACTGAGTTCCATTCCTTAGTCCACTCCTGACCTGCAGGAGTTTCACTCCAAGGTACTGGTGCATCCCTGATAACAAACTCCTTTACCAGTTCAGACTTAGGAAGAGTCGGTTGAGGAGTATGTCCTGAAGGACCTGCTTCATCAGCATCTACAGTTGGAGCAGCTTCACCAGTATCTCCAGCATTTGCAGCATCAGAACTTAAAGAATCAGTATCTTCTGATAAGACAACAGTGTGAGTAGCAATGGAGGCTTCAGCATCCTCTAATTGCTGATCTGATACTAAGTTCTGATCAACAGCCAATCCTGATGCTCACCTAAAGTCTGATCATCAGCATCTTGATGCAGAGAAGGTGTTGTTGATAACTCTGGAGTTTGAACAGCATCAGTAACAGGTGTTGTGGGGATTATTTGCTGTTGGAGCTTCTAAGAAAAGTATTTCAGACAACCAGTGTTGAATATCAATTTCAGCACTTGTGCCTGGATCAACAAGAGACAGATGGTGAATTAGCCTTCAGATACAGTTCCTGAGATGGAGTTGATGGAGAAGAAGTGACTGGAGCAAATTCCTTGTCTTGTGAGATCAGAGATTCCTGATCCCCTTCCTTAGCTGCTTCCTCTTCATCATCTGAAACTGGCCTTTGTGCCCTCTGTTTCTTGTACTTCCTTGTTGATTTGGATTCTTGGGAGTTTCAGGAACAGTCATTCGTCTAAGCCTTTGAGAAGCTAGAACCCCCAATTCAGAATCCTTCTGAGAAGTTGCTTTCTCAGCTTCATACACAGGTTCTGAAGAAGGAATCTGTTCCTCAGAATCTGATTCATCTCTCAAAGTAATCCTCCTCCTCTTTTGAGGTGTTTGAGGAACAGTCTTTGTTCTCTTTGGCTTAGAGGATGTAGGCTTCACAGTAGGTGCTGAAGAAGAAGGTTGAGCAGTCTGTGAAGTGGAGAGATAGGATTTGAGATAAGTTCTGAGGGTAGGTGAGTATACCTGAGTGGTAGGGACTGAAAATGATGATTTTGGTTATGGTGAGTTGGTTGAACATTGAGTAAACAGATTGGTAAGTAGCAGGATCAGCATTTACCAGAATCTGTTTCACAGACTGAGGAATCTGTAATGGTCTCACCATTGATTTCTTTGTGTCAGCATTTATCAGGTCGTTAAAGTACCTTTTTGCAACCTTAAAAGGTGGGGTTTGAGTGCTGACTAACTGGGGTTCATCAGTACAATACGTAAATAAGTTGACAGAATCGCAAAGTAAACAACATTCTATCCTCTGTCATCCTATCCCCAATAAAACCAATTAAAGCAGTTGCAAAATCAAAGTGAGTTTGATGATAAGTGCATACCCGATGTGCTGACTCATTGGGATAGCATCAAAGTTTGAACACTTGTTGCCAAAAGCCTTGGTGATGCAATCGAAGAAGAAACTCCATTCTCTTCTGATATGAGCCCGTTTCAATGTCCAGTTTCGTCAGACTCTTTTCATATCCCAATCAGTCATTAACTCCCGAAGTTCTGATTCCTCTGGTATAGAGAAAGTACAATCTTCTGGAAGATGTAATGCTCTTCGTACTGTACCAGGAGTGACTACATAGGATGAATCACCCACTTGGAAGATAATACTGGGAGTTCCTCGTTTACCACCATCATCAAAAACTCCAGTCCTCCAGAACCTCAGAACTTGTTGACTTGAAAATAATTCAGGCTGAGTTAAGGCGTACCCAACCTCACTATGTGCAAGAAGATCTTGCACAAAGTGCAATTCAGATGGAGCTTCAGTGATCAAGAACTGCAGCATAGTTGTTTGGAACAAACTTAGCTCCATCAATGATTAAATCCTTTGGTGCCATGTGAAAAAATTGAGATTCAAGTATGCCTGTTAGGTGTTTGAGATAATGTCTGTATGAAAACAACGGAAAAAGTAAAGTGAAGGAGAGTAAAAGTAAGAAGAGATAAAAGATGAAGAAATTAAAAGATTAAAGAAATCTTCTCTCTGCTTACTTATACAAAAAATATTACCGTTGGACACCTGTCAGACATGCAGTAATAACGGATAGTTACTGGGCTCGAGAAAACAGTAATCATTACTTACCCATTTGCCGAGTTTCAAGGAAAAACTGTTCCATTTATCAAGAAACAATTTTAATTCAAAATTTAACCGTTAGCACTGATTGAATTATTTTTCACTGCAACATTAATATTCTGAAAATAATCATGTTAAAATGACCGAGATAATTTCGATGAATAAGTGCTGACAGAGAATCAGAACTTAAATAAAACAAAATTTAAATGGTCATCAGAATATCAATCAGGATTTATCAACACAAGATAAAATAACTCAGAGACAAAATCTTGAAGTAAAAACAATTTTCATTAATATATCAAGACAATACATTTATGAAATGGAAATTACATCATACTTATACAAGATTTTCCCTAAGCTTCTAATCCTAACATCAACAGCTTAGTCCTAGCTAAGAAGCCTGACAAAGCTGATGATGAAGAAAACAGGAAGAAGACAATTAAGTCATCTTCCTCTTCCTATCTTCGACAAACAAGATGGCGAGTCGTATGATTCGCTCTTGCTGACGGATACGACGAAGGTGAAGGTCTCTTCGAACGGCCACCAGATCACGTTTGATAACCTCTGGAAATTGAATCCAGAGATTGTGAGGGATGTTGGTGATAGGGTAGGGAGTTGGAATTCCATTCAAAAAGACATGCACAGTCTCATCACCGTAATTGTAGAACCAGCCAAATTCAGCCATTTGTGATAGTAAATGAAAAACAAGACTGAATTTGTGATAAAAGTGTGATGAGAAGACTAATGTGAAGTGGTGTTATATAGGCAAGAGAATGCCAGGAGACGCTAAAGAATATTGAATGCTGACAGGTAGAATTAATTCTACCTCGTCTCCCTAGACTTTGAAAAAGAATAACATTCATTGGAAAGAGGAATCATGGTCTAGACCGCACAAGACACAAGAAACAGTGGACTGTTCAAGGTACGGAATACCATTAATCCTAATCATAGTGACTATTACTCTTCCACTTCAACATATTCTAGTTCGAACTTAGACTGTTATCAAATTTTATTCACAGATAAGTCAAGTAAAGGATTAGACTGAGAAATCAGAACTTAGACCTATACCAGAACTAACAGCCATCAGAACATAATTTCTTAACTCGAAAAAAGGAATGCCCATCTTAGTAAATCCTCATACAAGTTCTGAGTTATAGACTTCAGAACTTAATCATCAGAACAGTGTAACTAGGAACTTGTCCTCAGAAATTAGTGCAATGTGACACAATGACTGTTTATCTAAAATAACATAGACCACCACAGAAATTTTCATCATTCAGATGGAGTGATAGTGTGTGCATTAAGCTAAATAACAGACAAAGAGTAAAGTCTGATTCACTTCAGTACATCTTAGAAATAAGGCATAACTAAAATTTTGCTAAAGAGCTGTCATTGTCCTGAAACCTACTGATGAATGAGTTTATGCTGCGAGTCCACCTCAACTATTTTAGTGCTAATTTTATGCATCTTTTGAAATTCTATTTTACAGTGGCTTCTCAGTGTAAGTGAGTCACGACTGTTTATCAGAATTTATGCTATTATCAGAGTATTTCTCCAGTAATCATAGAGTGTGAAAAGTCATCAAGAAAATATTTTGCTTGTCTAATGCATATTTACTTAATACCAGCAATGCACTTGGGTCGTCCCTTCCACATTTTTACCCTAGATCTCAAAGGAGTACCTGATTTTATCTTTTGATCTTTTGCTTTTTCTTTTGATAAGTGAGGTTTATCAGCACTTAGTACATTCAGCAGTTTTACTAGTATCAGAACTTAACAGATGAGTAGCATTATTCTAATTTGTGACTTAGTAATAAGATATACAAAGTAAACTTAACTAAGCTCAATTATCGGAATTTGTTAGTGTCATAAGATTTCCACTAAAATAATTACTTCTTTCAAGGAATCATTTGTTATTGAAGACTACTAGGTCAGTATCTAGCACAGTTATCCTCATTGGGATTGAATAGGTACTAGAACAGACATATCACTTATCAGAGTTTAGAAACATATATCAGACAACAGTCAGTACTTAAAGACATTTATCAATTAAGCACAGAATATACAATGAGATTAATTCTGTAAATACAGAGCATAAAGTCTGATAACACAGAACAAGTCTAAGCAGATTTAGAGAAAGAACCTGAAACCATTCCAAGTTCATTTACCAATCTTGTAAAAGTAGCTTCACACAGTGGTTTTGTGAAGATATCTGCCAGTTGTTGATCTGTGGGAACAAAATGCAATTCCACTGTACCTTCATCCACATGTTCCCTGATGAAGTGGTACCTGATGCTGATGTGCTTTGTCATTGAGTGTTGAACTGGATTACCTGTCATAGCAATAGCACTTTGATTATCACAGTAAATAGGGATTTTGAAATATGTTAACCCATAATCCAGTAACTGATTCTTCATCCAAAGAATCTGTGCACAACAGCTTCCTGCAGCAATATACTCTGCTTCTGCAGTTGATGTGGAAATTGACTTTTGTTTCTTGCTGTACCAAGAAACCAATCCGCCTCCAAGAAATTGGCAGCTTCCACTTGTGCTTTTCCTGTCAATTTGCACCCTGCAAAATCTGCATCTGAGTAACCTATTAGTTTAAAATCTGATTCTCTAGGATACCATAATCCCAGAGCAGCTGTTCCTTTAAGATATTTAAAGATTCTTTTTATAGCTGTTAAGTGAGGTTCTCTTGGATCTGCTTGAAATCTTGCACAAAGACAGGTAGCATACATGATATCAGGTCTACTAGCAGTTAGATAGAGTAGAGAGCCAATCATACCTCTGTAGTCAGTAATATCTACTGATTTACCGGTATCCTTATCCAGTTTTGTAGCAGTGGCCATTGGAGTAGATGCACTTGAACAATCTTGCATTCCAAATTTTTTCAGCAAGTTTCTGGTGTACTTGGTTTGACAAATAAAAGTGCCTTCCTCATTCTGCTTGACTTGAAGGCCCAGAAAATAGCTAAGTTCCCCCATCATACTCATCTGATATCTTGACTGCATTAGTTTGGCAAACTTCTTGCAAAGTTTGTCATTTGTAGATCCAAAAATGATATCATCAACATAAATCTGGACCAGAAGTAAGTCCTTTCCATAGTTGAGGTAGAACAGTGTTTTGTCTATTGTCCCTTTGTTGAATCCACTTTCCAGAAGAAACTGAGCTAAAGTCTCATACCATGCTCTAGGAGCTTGCTTAAGTCCATAAAGTGCTTTATCAAGCCTGTAGACATAATCTGGATGTTTGGTATCTACAAAACCTGGAGGTTGTTCAACATATACCTCTTCCTCCAATTCTCCATTGAGAAAAAGCACTTTTCACATCCATTGAAAGACAGTAAACTTTTTGTGAGCAGCATAAGCCAAAAATATCCTTATGGCTTCTAACCTAGCAACTGGTGCAAATGTTTCATCATAATCAATTCCCTCCTGTTGAGAATATCCTTTTACAACCAGCCTTGCCTTATTCCTTGTAATTATGCCATCACTGTCAGTTTTGTTTCTGAATACCCACTTTGTACCAACAACAGATCTATTCTTTGGTCTTGGCACTAGGGTCCAGACTTTGTTCCTTTCAAATTCATTCAACTATTCCTGCATTGCTTGCACCCAATCAGCATCTTGAAGAGCTTCTTCCACTTTCTTTGGCTCAGTCTGAGAGAGAAAAGAATTGTAAAGACATTCATTTGAAGTACCTGTTCTAGTTCTGACACCTGCATCAGGATTTCCAATTATCAAATCAGGTGTATGTGATTTTGTCCACTTCCTTGTAGATGGAAGGTTTTCTCTAGAACTGGATGCTCCCCCATGATCCATGCTATCTTCATTTTCATTTTATGATGCTCCCCCTGAAACTATGCTCTCTGAGTTGGATTCTTCAGTATTTAGATTTTCAGCACTATCAGAACTTGTTCTGATATCAGAACTTGACGAATCAGAACTTGAAGAGCCAGATGCATGTTCTGATGTTTCTTGAGATGTGGTAGGATCTTGAGTATGCTCCCCCTGCATAGGTGCATCTTCCTTTGACGTAGTCACCACAGTTTCAATAACATCAGAGTTTAATCCATCAGAGTTTACAGTATCAGGACTTAGACTGTCAGGATTTTCAGTATCAGAATTTGAGTCTTCATTTTCAAATCTCAGCTGATCATGGTCGATGAAATCTTCAAGACCAGTAATCTTCTTGTCATCAAAAGAGACATTGATAGATTCCATGACCACTTTTGTTCTCAAATTATAGACTCTGAAGGCTTTTGTGGAAAGTGGATATCCAACAAAGATTCCTTCATCAGCTTTTAGATCAAACTTTGATAGCTGTTCAGGATGAGTCTTGAGAACAAAACACTTGCATCCAAATACATGAAAATATTTCAGATTTGGCTTCTTTTTCTTCACCATCTCATATGGTGTTTTTCCATGCTTGTTAATGAGTGTTGCATTTTGAGTAAAACAAGCAGTCTGCACAGCTTCAGCCCAGAAATAGGTTGGAAGCTTTGCTTCTTCAAGCATTGTACGTGCAGCTTCAATGAGAGTTCTATTCTTCCTTTCAACAACTCCATTTTGCTGTGGAGTTCCAGGAGCAGAAAATTCCAGCTTTATTCCATGGCGTTTGCAGAACTCTTCCATTATCAAATTCTTGAACTCAGTGCCATTATCACTCCTTAAAATTTTCACAGAATCTTTGACCATTTTATCCAGCTGTTTGACATGATCAATCAAGATAGATGCAGTTTCACTTTTTGTGTGCAAGAAATACACCCATGTGTATCTGGTGAACTCATCCACTATGACCAACGCATACTTCTTCTTTGCAATAGACATGACATTTACTGGACCAAATAGATCAACATGTATTAGATGATAAGGCTCAAGAATTATGATTCAGTCTTGCTCTTGAATGAAGATTTTCTTTGTTTGGCTTTCTGACATGAATCACAAAGACCATCAGGAGCAAATACTGTGTTTGGCAATCCTCTCACAAGATCTTTCTTGACCAGTTCATTTATATTGTTGAAATTTAAATAAGAGAGTTTCTTATGCCAATTCCAGCTTTCTTCAATTGATGCTCTACTCATCAGACAGATTGCAGAACCATCAGTACTTGTTGAAAGCTTAGCTTCATAAATGTTACCACGCCTGTATCCTTTCAGAACAACTTTGCCTTTAGATTTACTCACAATTTCACAGTGTTCTTCAAAGAAATCAACATGATAACCTCTGTCACATATTTGACTTATACTCAGTAGGTTGTGTTTAAGTCCTGAGACCAGAGCTACTTGTTTAATTATGACATTTCCAAGATTGATATTGCCATATCCCAATGTTTTTCCAATGTTGCCATCTCCATAAGAAACACTCGGGCCAGCTTTCTCCATAAAGTCTGATAGCAGGGCCTTATTTCCAGTCATATGTCCTGAACATCCACTGTCCAGAACTAGAATATTTTTCCTGTTGCCCTGCAATCACAAAGACCACTAATTATTAGTTTTAAGGACCCAGACTTGCTTGGATCCTTTGGCCTTATTAAGTTTGTTAACATTTGCAGCGGATTTAGCATCAGAGTTTATGTTAACATCTTTCTTATCAGAACTTACACTATCAGACTTTGAATCAGAATTTACACTAGAAGGAACAATGGAAACTTTCTTCAAAGAAGGTTTTATTTGATAATAATCATAGTACAAACTATGATATTCCTTACAAGTATAAATGGAATGCCATAAACTACCACAATGAAAACAAGGATTTTGTGGTTTGTATCTAACAGACTGACTCTTAACTCCTGATTTTGAAGGTAAGGAGTTAATATTCTTATTCTTCCTGCAAAAAGAAGCCAGATGGTTAGAACTTCCACAGTTATGACATGTTTTCCTAGGAGCATCAGGAACAGGTTTATAATCATTGCTTTTATTCACACCTTCCTTTCCATTCCTATTTTTCCTAGGTGATTTTACCTTGTTTGCATTCTTAACATCTTTCAACTTATGTTTAAGCTGCTTCTTTGTCATTAAGCCTATGTTCACTTCAGTTGTCTTTTCCTGTTTTAGTTTGTCAGAAGTTAATTCCTCTTTAACTTCTGATTTCTCATTTTCAGACTTTACAGTTACAAACTTAACAGGTTTAAACTTTGGCTTTTGCTTAACAACAGGCTTAATTTCTTCAGTTCCTTTATCATTCTTATCTTCTCCATAACCTAAGCCCTCTTTCCAGTTTCCACTACTTAGCAAATTTTGAGTTGTTTTGCCAGAGTTAGTCCAAATCCTGATAATCTCTCTTTCCTTTTCTAACTCAGTTTTTAAAGATTCATTTAATTTTAGCACTTCATTCCTAACATAAAAAGCATCATCTCTATCCTTCTGAGTTTGATGGAACATGACTAACTCTTTTTCTAAGAAATCATTTCTTTTCTTAAATGCAAGATTTTCAGAAGTTAATCTTTCACATGTTAAAGTTTGATCTCTATAGCTAACAAACATGGTTTTAAGATATCTTCTCAACTCATTAATATCATCAGTATGAAAAGCATAAGTAGTCTGAGGTACCTTTGTTTCAGTAGCTTCAGAACTACTCTCAGCACTTTCTTTATCAGCATTTGCCATCAATGCATAGTTCTCCTCACTTTCAGAGTCTGAGGTGTCTGTCCAGCTTTTCTGCTTTGTGACAAGAGCATTGCCTTGTCGCCCTTTACCTTCTTGCAGTCAGGAGATATGTGGCCTTTTTCACCACAGTTATAGCATTTAACATTGGTGTAATCTCCTATGTCAGACTTTCCTCCTCTGCCTTCAGATCTTCTGAAATTCTTCTTATCAGAACTTATGCCTTTCCTGGAAAATTTCTTTCCCTTCCTGAACTTCCTGTATGCAATCTTTGTGATTCCTTTCACCATAAGAGCATACAGCTTCATCATCTCCTCATCAGCATCAGTCTCAGGCAAGCTTTCAGAATCTGAGTCATCATTACTCTCAGAACTTGATGACTCAGTATCAGACTTTATGAAAAGAGCTTTACCCTTGTCTTTCTTTGAGGAAGCTGCTTTGGGGAATTCTTCTTCGGCCTTAAGAGCAACTGTCCTTGACTTTCCTCCTTTCCTCTTGCTTCTTTGTTCCATCTCCAGCTCATGAGTCTTGAGCATTCCATAGATTTCGTTAAGAGTTGTTTCATCAAGATTGTAGTTGTCTCTTATTGTCGTTGCCTTCAAATCCCAGCATTCAGGAAGAGCTAACAGGAACTTAAGGTTTGAATCTTCAAGATCATACTCTTTATCAACCAATGACAAATCATTCAAAAGTTTGACAAATCTATCATATAAATCATTCAATGACTCATTAGCCTTTGAGTCAAAGTGTTCATACTCTTGAGTGAGTATTGTCTTCCTGTTCTTTTTTAATTGTGTCAGTTCCCTGACACCTTGTTTCCAGAGCATCCCATATCTCCTTAGCAGTCTTGCAGTTGATTACCCTGTTTGACATTACATTATCAATGGCACTATGCAGTAAGTGTCGTACCTTAGCATCCTTAGCAATTGATGCTATGTCTTCAGCAGTATAATCACTCTTCTCCTTTGGTACGGTCTGTGCTGCTTCATCTGCAACTGCAACAGCGAGTTTGGTTGGTTTGTGAGGACCTTCCTTGATTCTATCAAGGTATTCTGGATCTGTTGCTTCCAGGAACATGGTCATCCTTACCTTGCATATGGGATACTCAAATGGTCTCAGTATGGGGACTCTGATGGTCTCATACCGACTCTGAATTTGTGTCTTTGGTGGTTCCTCAGTTATGGTAGGTTTAGTTGGAGTTTCTGTGTCCGACATGATTGTGTTTGGATCTTTAACTGTATGTGTGTTAACAGAGTAGCTCTGATACCAATTGTTAGGTCACACACACTGTAGAGGGGGTGAATACAGTGTATAGTACACTCAAATCGAACTTTAAGAACTTAAGTAACAGAAAACAAACTTTATTGAAATAATAAACTCTGTTACAGTATGGAACTGTTACCTCTCAGTGATGAACAAATATCACGAGAGCTGCTAGGGTTACAATGAATAATCTTTTCTAATAATGATAACACTTATAGTGTAAACCCTATGTCTGTGTTTATATACTACACAGTTACAAGATAATCGCTAATTGATATGGAATATAATTCTGCTTCCTAAAATATATCAATCAGATATCTTTTCTTCCAAGTATTCCATTCTTCACGGAATTCCTTCTTCATGCATATCTCTTCTTATGTTTATCTTGATCTTCTTTTCTTTAATCAGCTACTGTCCTTATCTGATTATCCTTCAGCACTTAAGTTCTGATATCTATCTTCTGATGATTATCTCCTGATAACATACGTACTGATATCCTTAAGTCCTGACTTCCAGTATAAGTACTGATCAACAGTTAAGTACTGATTTATCCTGTTCAGTAAGATCTGAAAGCTAAACATAAAACATATTAGCCATGACATTATCAAATATATCTAACACAGCTTAATGTCAAATATCGGAGAACATATTCTGCACTGATGCCATCATACCCAAAAAACTACTCATTATATAAACAAATAAATATATCACTTATTATCCATCAACAACTTCAATTAAAATAACATAATCGTGCAATTTAGAGCATGCTCGTGCATTGCACGGGGTATAGAGCTAGTTGCACTAATAGAATCACATCCTCATCAAAGAAGTATAACACGAGAATGTAAATTTTCTCATATAAGATAGAATGAACTATCTAAAATTAAATAAGAGAAAAACTCTAAAAGGAATTTTAAATGAAAACAGAAGAATATCGAAAATTCTAACACAATATTTGAATTGAACGATTGCTTCACCTTAAGCACGTGGAAAGAATCAGGGCAGTGAAATCGTACGATCATATATATATAGACACACACGTTAGAAAATCAGAATTTTCAAATATATTGGTACTTCAAAACATACTTTATTAACCTACATACATACTACATGCAGTATTGGAATTAAACAAAACATTCAAACGTTTATTATTGACATATGCCTAAAAGTATTCCAAAAAAAATCACTTCATAATTAGTGAATTACAAAGCCTCTTAGTCATGTAAAGCAACGAACAAAGAAAACGGAACCATGATAATTAAAATGGACATGTAGATGACCCCGTAATATTATATAGTAATAAATCTAAGATTTATATATACATATATAAAACAACCTCCGACAAGTCACCACCGCTGGAGGAGAGGAGGATGAGGTGAAATTTTTTTGATAGAGAAAGAAGGTTTTTTTAGAGAGAGGAGGGGCGTGGGTGTTTCCAAATCCCTTTGGGATCCTCATCTCATTTGATGCTATATAGCAAAAGAGAGATATCATAATTAAATGATACTTAGGGTCATAATTAAAAAAAGATAATTTGTTCACTTAATTTCCTAAAGGCATATTTTGGTCATTTTCTCTTTTGTTAACTATATATATTAGCCTATGATGAAAAAATTATATATAATTTTCCTAAAATTTCTAATAACGCAAATACGTTTGTAGTCGTCTACGGCCCGTGCAGCTAAAAGTTGGTACATATCATATATAGGGCATGTTTGGTCGCCCATAAATTTTTATGCTTCATTTGGGCCAAAAGCCCGTTTCACTTTTGTCCGGACTGTTTGGCAGAAAACGAGATCAATCATATTCTACTCATTTTGGATCATGAGCCAATGTTGTAAATCTTAACTATCACGTTTTCATTCTTCATTTCTCTTGTTCTTTTATCTTCTCATTTTTCTCCTCTTATTGGCTTCACTCAGCAAATCATATTTTTTGTTTATTTCTCCCCTTTTTTCCTTCTTTCAGAATTGTCTTAAATCTTCTTTATATTTCTCAATTCAAAAAAACTCCTTACCTATTCTACCTTAAATATCATGAATAAATAAATACATATTAAAATTAATAAAATTATGGATTGTTATTTAAACTTCATTTTGATATTTTAATTACATAACTACCT
Source organism: Apium graveolens (assembly GCF_009905375.1). Taxonomy (NCBI): domain Eukaryota; kingdom Viridiplantae; phylum Streptophyta; class Magnoliopsida; order Apiales; family Apiaceae; genus Apium; species Apium graveolens. The sequence continues at coordinate 276,426,062 of NC_133650.1, read as the reverse complement.
ATGATAGGATGAATTTTAAATAGTAAATTATGGAAATTTAAGTAATATATATTGAAGTGGAGTTTAAATTATAATATTTGTAGTTTATTTATCAATTCTTTTTTATCAAAAAATTATGAGTTATCAGTTATAATTTACCAAACACATTACCCACTTATAGATAACTTAATAGTCACAATATTCATATAACGTATACGGCACTTTACAACTTTAAGTCATAAATTACGTTTTTATAATACCCTCAAACGAGCCCATAACTACAAATAAGACTACATATATAAGTTACTTTATTAAAAAAAACATATATGTTATTAGTCAAAATTTATTCATATAAGAGCACCTCTGATACATGTCAGCTAATATGAATGGCTAAAAATAAAAAATATTGATTATTTATAATTTAAGAATCTGTAAAGGTTTGTTCTTCAACGAAGTTAGATATACCGATTGACTATATTTTAAAAATAGAATGTTATCTTTATTTTAAATTGTTACAAATATAATATTCAATTTTATACGATAACACATAATAGTGCTATTTTGACACACGTCTACACATATTAAACAAATATGGCCAACATCAAAGCATCTCCAATAGATTACCCACCTTTTAGCATTGGAGCATCTCCGAGGGTAATCCGAGGGTAATAGGTAAACTTGTTAGCTAAAACATCATTAACTAAAATTGTGTTTAATTTGTAAAGATTTATACTCGAGTGATATTAACTATATTCGTTAGCTATATCCAATAGGAACTTCTGTTAAATATACTTTTAGAAATTTATTTAACGGAATATTTAATGATGGAGGGACCTTTCAGTGATTAATCGAATAATCGGTGATTAATCGAATTGATTAATCGGAAGTAATTTATTTAATAAATAATAATATATTATTCTATTTAAATGAAAATTCATAAGATTTATAAAAATAAAACTACATATAATTAATTCAAGATTTTCATAGTTAGAAAATTACTACTTACTAGTTCAAACCTTAAAATTTAAAATAAATCGAGTGAGGGTAGGATAAAACAATACAAATATGAAATATATAATCATTGTTGAATAAATTTAGAATACCTTAAGATTGTGAATCAATTGGGCAAGCGAGTTGAGTGTTGAGATTTGAGAATAATTCAAATAGGGATTTGTGGTGAGGATTTAGGGATATAAAAATATACAATTGTTTATGTATATAAAAGAGTCAATACATTAATATTGTATTATTAATATTAATTATTAAATGTTAAATGTTAATTATTATTTCCAAAAAACTATAATTTTTCTTAAAAAATATTTTTTTATTGTTATTTTTTAAACTATGACCGATTCGACCGATTTTTGACCCGATTCGATCGATTTTTCCCGAACTGCCCGACTTTTGACCGATTTTTTTAAAAATCGTATTTTGACCTAATTAACAATTAATCGAGATAGGACCGTTCTGAACTCCGATTAATCGGCCGATTAATCGGTTAATCGGCCGATTTTTAGAACACTGGATGTATTAGACTGCCACACCTACATTATACCTTGGGAGATGCTCTTATGATCACGTAATTATAACTATCCACTTCGAAAAATATTTCAAACGCATAATCTTGTTCGAGATAGTTAAAAATATAGGTAACGTATATGTTTATAAATTAAAAGAATGATATAAAAGAAATTTGTAAGAAACTGAAAAACAAATCCTACAAACCAAAATTAATAAAAATATATTTACCAAGAAGTTGAAAATATAGCCAAGTTTTTCGAGACATATATTTTTAATTTTTTTTTTGCAAAAATACGATTTTATTTAAGCTTTAATTTGCAAAAATACGAGTTTTAGTTCAATTTTTTTTGCAAAAATAGGATTTTGAAAACCTGATACAACAAAAAAAAGTATTTTTCATAAAACGTAAAAAAAGTTATATATGTGGTTGCTTTTGATTGCAAACCGTATTTTGATAATTATTTTCAAAAGATAGTAAAAATCGCAAACAGACTTAAAAAGAACTAGTATTTATGGTAATTTTTTCAAAAACATCTCATATTTTTTTTGACTTGGGCTTATATACCTCAATATTGTATATATAGGGGATGAACAAAAATTGAACTCAGATATTATAAAAATGGAGCACCGGCCAAAGTTAAACGTGAATGTCTAATGTAAACGGTGATGAAGTAAAATTGATTTGAACCCTAATACAGAATAATCATACCTCATAGAAAAACCATAATATTGAAGGAGGTTCTCGTAAATTGATTTGTACTACAATAATAGTTTAGTTATTCCACAAGTCCATAATATAGTGGACAAGAAAATATATAGTAACTGATTTTTATCGTAAAATAAAATTGATTATATATCTCATAATTGATTTTTACCATAATAGTTCGACCATGTGAGGAACAATTAAATCCCTATTTGATTTGAAACATGATATCGAGCAACTATAAGAACTCTTAATTCGTATAACAGAATCACTTAATCACGTGAAATTTACGGTAGGAAATAAATTATGTGCTATATAAACAGGCGCTCATAGCAAAATTATCATCAATAATTTATATTACCAATCCAACAGAACGAAAAAGGGTTGCTAGCAAAGGCAGTTGAGTAACTTGAGTTATAATGGACGGTTTTTACCGCTTATCTGTACCACAATTCCTCTGTTTGCAGCTGCTGATGTTAGCCCTTTATTCTTTCACGACCTCAGCCACTTCCATCGACGGCGTATCGGGCAGCTACTGGCTTCCCGCTGTCGCTTCATGGTACGGTAGCCCCCAAGGCGACGGCAGTGATGGTAATTTACTTGTTAAATTTTTGCAATTCATAAATAACATCCTTTTAAACGATACATTTGACACAATTTTTACCGCATACTGTACAGAGTACTATTTTTTTTTGGTTTTGTGATATGAGATTCGAACAGTAATCTTTCTCGAATTGGAAATATAGGTGGTGCATGTGGGTACGGGGCAATGGTTGATATGGAACCATTGAAGGGAAGAGTTGGAGCCGCGAGTCCGATTCTGTTCAAAGGTGGCGAAGGTTGTGGTGCATGCTACAAGGTCATGTGTTTGGACAAGTCCATTTGTTCACCTGGAGGCGTTACAGTTATCATCACCGATGAATGTCCCGGATGCCGTGCACTCACTCAATTCGATCTCAGTGGTGCTGCATTTGGCAGCTTGGCTATTCCTGGTGAAGCCGACCAGCTCCGTAATCGCGGCACAGTTCCTGTCATGTTTAGACGGTAATTTTTTAAATTCTATTCTCTCAACTCTTTCTTTGCCTCCATTTGTTCCCGTTTGCTTAGTAAGCCTTTTAATGTAGTTTGATTCTCAAGTCTTTCAATTATGACATGAGAAAGATGACTTGTGGTTTGACATATATGTCCTATGACATAATAAATTCTATATGAATTGATTATGATTTTGTATGTATATGGAATTTGCAGGACATCTTGTTTTTACCCGGGGAAACATGTTGCATTTAGAGTGAATGAAGGATCATCACCTTACTGGCTTTCTTTACTAGTTGAATTTGAGGGCGGAGATGGCGATATTGGATCTATGCATATTAAGGAGGTACTCTCTTATTCTTTCTACTTTTAATACTCTATTTCATCTTAGACTACCAAAACAGTTGAACTACAAGTCCAAAATAGCTATTGCTATTGCTATAATTTGGCACTAAAAAATATCTTTTGATGTTAAAATAAAACTTCTAACTGTAATATTAGATATATTTTGAAACCAAATATTTCCTAATTAACCTAAATTTTGTCACTTTCCCCTTAGTTTCATTTAAAGCATAACAACATGCATCTCATTTGTAGTAGTATGATGATGTGGTTAGATGGATAAATGCATCCTTGGTTTCAAATTTAGAACCAATGATACATATATGCATTTTTGCATCCAAGTATAGAACTCCTTTGGAGTTAGAAATTTTTGACATTTGATTTCAAATTATAAAAATGACATCTTATAGCATTGCATTGCATTGGACTCGCTCTTACACTGTTCAGAATGGAGCCAAACACATTGAATCTTTGTACATGACCAAATTAGTTAACTCTCAATGTGTTGGTTTGTGAACTGTGCAGACAGGTTCAAATCAGTGGTTAGAAATGAGTCATTCATGGGGAGCTAATTGGATCATGAATGGAGGACCATTAAACGGACCGTTTTCTGTGAAGCTAACCTCACTCTCGGGTGCAAAAACCCTTTTAGCTATAAATGTCATTCCAAAAGACTGGCGTCCAATGGCTACTTATATCTCTCGTCAGAATTTTTTATTTTGAGAGCAAATCCATTACTAAATGTAAAATGACTATAACTATGTTATAGTATGAAATGCATTGTTTTTACTTCTCATATGTTTAACTAAACCCCCCCCCCCCCCACTCTCTCTCTAAGTAGTATGTGATCTGTGAGTTGAGTTCAAGTTTTCGATTCGTTGCCCTCTCTAAAAGAAGAGTCAGCGTTCTTGATTTACAATTCTATATGTATAAAGGGATGATAAAATATTAATAATGACATTAATATTAATTTCTATGTTGGTATTGTTAGCTGCCAAGCTTGCGATTACTGTTTATTCTGTATTTACTTCCGTGAAGCATGAAATATTTAGCTAAATAACAATACCACTCTAAGAAGTAGAAATGAACAAGTTATAGCCCAGATCTCTTGCAGACACAAGATTACAACAAAAAAATTACTTAGACTGCAGTTAGACTATATCATCCAGCTGAAGTTTTAAGTATATATACTTGTCTCCCAAACTCAGAAGTCCTAACGACATCATTACATCAGCTTTAACTCGATCATCCTCATTTGCAGGCTGAGAAACTGAGAATGCTACGTAAGGTCATGTGTAAGACCTCAAATCAATAATTGGATTTGGTTCAATATCAAAGTTGAGGGAGAAATATTATATATCGAAGCAAGTAACTGGATGACCTTGTAAATATAGGCCCCTCGAAATTGCTGCTTCTTACAACGGCCATAGATAGCTTTTAACACAGAACAACGTTACTCCTGAGATACATGGTCTAGTCTAGCCCTCCTAAAACCCGGAGATTCCAGAACAGGGTGTACTATTATTTGCAAAACAAAGTAATTAAATAAGTTTTTGGCGTACCAGATATACATTGGGGATTTCCGCGCATAGTATTCCAAATTTAAATTAAAGCATTGCAGTGAAGAAATCTGAAGGATGTTACGAAAATATGCACTACTGAACCAAAACCTGGTGAAAAGTGGCAAGCAATATAAATAATTAGTGGAGTAGTTGCCAATATCATTATGGAGAACTTACATTTACTCAACATTATACACAATTACTACTTGTGTTTACTCATGAAACTCTAAACTTGCGGCTGCTAGCTGTTCTCGCGGAAAACCATATAAAATCAAGCACACAGAGGTTGTTCATATTCGTAATGGCTGTGAGGACCTTGTGTATTATTTCTTTAGTATTTATTAAAGAAAAACAGGATACATTATCATGTATCTAAGTATTACAAACGTTTTATCATTACTTTATTCAAATACAAACACTTGAATATCTTTATCTTTAAACATTACAAATAATAAACTTGGACATGAAGAATCAGCTTGTAATTGAAAATTTCTGAAGTAGATATAGAGGCTGAAAAAAGATGGGATGCAATGGTTGCAGTCTTTCAAGCTGGCTTAGTTAAACTTGAATACAAGGGTCCAACTCAGTTGCGGGCTTTTCGGTTTTGGAGAGGCTAGGAAAAAGATGAATCACTGGAAACAATTTTTCTTTTTTTAGACGAGTAAACTTGGGCAAGATTGAGTTTGCTTTTTTGACTATGTAATGGAATGTTCGCATTAGTGGCACATAGAGAGGCATGTACCTTACAACCAAGACAGTAACAGGGAGAAATGCAACTGCATATAAGGCAATCTTGGTCCATTGTTGCCTGTTTTTAATCATAAGGATGACTGTTGCTGCAAATGCAAACATCATCATTGTCAAGGAGAATATAAGGCATGATAATCCACACATCAGACTCTTTGGAAGGGTCTCCTTGAAGTCTTGTAATCGGTAGGATGAAGTGAGGATGGAAAGAAACACAACTACAGCTGTTAATGTGGATGCTAGGGAAAGAACATCGGCAATAGTGAATACCACAAAGAAGGGTTGGTTTAAAAGAAGAGGAGATCCATCTTTATCATCTGTACCTCCTGGCACGGTATAAGCTGCTGCAAAGGCAACAGTTGCTATAAGGACAGCAACAATGGAGCAATTTTCTGCTGTTCGCTTCATCCATTCTTGGGCATCCTCTCGAAGTGGTTCTTTCTTTGCAGCAAATAATTGTTCAGGTGTTTGAAGATATTTGTTTGGGATTGTATGGAACTGAGTCTTGATAATATCTTCCACACGCTGCAATATTTATTACATGCAAAATTAGGCTATTAAGTTTTAAATAGAGTAATATTCCGGATTCTGATGCTTGGAATAAAAATGTAGTATTATATATGTAGACAAAGAAAGCCCCATACATACACACCTCAAACAAAAGCAGGTCATCTTGCAATATAAAAGCAGGGCTGCGTGATTCGTTGTAATTTTCTTCAGCATCCCAAGGTTTAGGTGGTTTGTCTTGGGGCGTATCAGTTGACGTGGCGTTAGGGTTGATGATAGAAAATGGTCGTGCTGGTTCAGTGCCATTCTTAACTTTAACCGTATTTAGAGCAACCATATGCAAAATGGAGTTTAGATCTTTATCCTGAAGTCTAACCAGCTTCCGCATTTGCATTTTTGATTCCTCCACAGCATCAAATATCTTTATCCTCCTATACTTAATCGCCAGGTGTAAAATTGAACCATATTCCTGACCAACTTGCTCAACAGTGTGGGGGTGTTCCTTTATAATCTTAAGAGCTATGTCCACGCACCCGTACTTTGTTGCCAGGATCAACGGTGTTGGTATTCGAGATTCCTCATCTGCATTGTCCAGGTTTGAGCCAGAATTGTTCTCTGCTTCAGAAACATCACTACTTTCTAGCTTGTCTATCCACTCGGTGTCATTTAGAACTAGGATGGAACCCAGTTTCAGAGCAGCTTGGCGTCTTCGATGTTCTTTTTTAATCTTAGTCCAGTAGGGAATTGTTATTGTAAAAACTGATACCAGTTTCATAATCTCTGCAAGTTAGAGTGAAATCATTTTTACCAACTACTTGCATAACTGACAAGTACATTAATTACACTGCACAAGTTACATATATTACCAATTGAGGTCCATTCAAATATCTTCCCTAATTAGACATGAATTTTTATTTTTTGAAAAATGAAATATTGTAATTGGTGTTTATGAACTCGTCAAATAATAATTAGTAAACAGTTGATATGAATAAGCTGGTAATAATAAGGGGGCATGATATGACTACCTTCTTTCAGTTTATGAATGATATGATTTTGAGGTGGCTTGATATCATAGCTAGTGGTAGCATTTTGAGGTGGCTTGATATCATTGCTCGTACCGGAATCATCTTCCACTTTATGATCAGTAGCATCTTCCTCTTCATCATCATCAGTAGCATTTTGAGGAGGTAATATATCAGCTGATGGTATCACAAGTAGATGCAGACATTAAGACAGACCATCAGTATGAAGGCAAATAAAATTACAGTAGTTACCATTATTATTATTAGGCAAAGCAAGGCTATGGAACTATCCTAAAATTTCAAATTATACAAGTAAAGAATTTGGATGCGAGCTTACAAATATGTCGAAAAGGAGAAGGAAGTAGAAGCTTGAACCATTTCCAGTACCGGATTCTGAAGGCTGATGAATTCATAGCCAGCATGTGAAGACCGGTCATTTGCTGATGGTCCTTTTCACTAATTAAACCTGGAATTGCTCTTACTATGTGCAAAGCCAATTCTGTGACATAGGTTAAACATATATGCATTATCAGCTCACAAAGTTATAAAGAAATGAAGAAAATTTACATCAAGAATTAGTAATACTCCATTTATATAACTTGAAAGAGACATACCAAAATGCTCGTTGTAGATGGCTACGTGAAGTATAGTATAAGTTGCACGTTCATCAGATATCTTGTACACAAAAGAGTTACGAAATTCTTCTTTAGGAACATAATGTATGTATTTACTGTGAAGAAACTTGAACATCTCTATTTGGCCATATCGGACAGCAGAGAAGATAGGGAACTCTCCCTTGTGGTTCTGGGCAAATAGCAAGTTATAATCTGTATATTCACATATACTACGGGCAGCTTCGAGGCAAGAGTCCTGAGTTGCAGCCACATGCAGAAGTGTGTTTTTCTTCAAATTGAAATCACCCAACAGTTTGTTTGTCAAATCACCAAAAAGTATATTAGCATCCTTGAGCAAGTCCAGCACCAAATGCACCTCTCCCGCGTATAAAGCCTTTTGCAGCACAGAGTCTCCGCGGCGTGATATTTTGACAAATGGACCGTCTCCATGTTTGCTGCATAAGATTCTAACATTTTCCAAATCCTTTCGGACAAGAGCGCAATATATATCCTTAGCTGACATGATAGCTAAATATAAAAAGATTAGGTAATATAGCTTGCAGAATACTTACCAGTAACTGAACGAGAACTCCATTTATCTGGAACCATGTATTTATAGTCAGAAGATGCCCCTGTTTGTGACTAAGAAGCTGCATTTCATTCTTTGGAATATTAGGAGTATAACTTTGTATTTAATTCAAGTATTCATTCTCAAGATCCCCGGTGTGCGAGGTATCCTGGAAGCTGTTGTATTTTCCTTTACTTTTGTAGTAAGTTCACTATCACTTGTATTCTTAATTCTTTACTTGGCAATTTTAAAAGAGGAGACAGTGTATCACTTAATTGTCCTTTATGTTTCTGCAGAAGAATCCTCTTCAATAAAAAGTTATCAGAATCAATGGCGGTCAATTAAACCATTAGAAATAATGTATATCATACTATTGTGAAGTTATGACTCAAGATAAAGCCATTATGTCATGTGTGTATGGAGCTCTAGTTTGAATATTTGTACGAAAAGAGTGGAGTAACGAATCAAAATAACGAATATATTTACCTACATAAGAGGACCATGCATCTCTGGTGTTACACGAGACTCTTTGTGTGATATACTAAACAATGTCAGTCCTTATCCCCCTCGTATAAGTGGTTAATCGAGATTCATCAAGGTGCAGGTTTTATTTGCTAGCCATCAATCCAACCGAAAATAATACATATAATGGTAGAACGGAAAAAAAAAAACAGAAATCTAACCTTGATCATTCTTTCAGTGATAAACAGTTACCTGATTGTTAAATACATGTGATCCTCCTAAAATATTAACATGGTAATAAGGTTCAGGTTTAAGACAAGCCTCAGAGTTTAAAATCTAATCCCCCGTCTTCTTAATCACAGTTCGGATATAGCCAATTGCACCATTCCTAACACACGATTACTACACGTATCTACTCTGTAATACTATAGACTTGCTGCTGCTATCTGTTTTCCCGGAAAACCCATGTAAAAAAAGGAGCAAAGAGGATCTTCATTTCTGTAATGCCCTGGTGTCTATATATCCTTGTTATTTTGTCAACAAAAAACAGGAGACATTATTTAACCTTACAAATCAATACTTTACTCAAATACTAACACTTGTACATCTTTAAACATTACAAATTTACTGAAAACATAGGATTCATTTCTACTACATTAACAACTTGGACATGAAGAATCAGTTTATAAATTCAAAGTCCTGGAGAGCTGATGACCACGTCGCTTCCTACTTATTGTTTCATCACAAAAGTAGAAATAAAGACCTGAATAGATGGGATGCATGTAGTCTCTCTAATTTGTGAGTAGTTAAACTTCACTACTCTGTTCCACCACAGTTGTAGGCCTTCTTATTTTGGATGGGCTGGGTTTGGGAAGACGAGCAAACGTAGGCAAGACTGACTTCATTTTGTCGAAGGTGTAGTGGAGTGTTCGCATTAATGGCACGTAGAAAGGCAAGTACGTTGCAACCAACACGGTAACAGGGAGAAATGCAACTGCATATAAGGCAATCCTGGCCCATTGTTGCCTATTTCTTATCATAAGGATGATTGTTGCTGCAAATGCAAACATCATCATCGTCAAGGAGAATATAAGGCATGATATTCCAAACATCAGACTCTTTGGAAGCGTCTCCTTGAAGTCTTGTAATCGGTAGGATGAAGTGAGGATGGAAAGAAACACAACTACAGCTGTTAACGTGGATGCAGGGAAAGAACGTCTGTAACAGTAAACACCACAAAGAACGCTTGATTCAGAAGAACAGGAGAACCATCGGGATTTGAACCTCCTGGTACTGTATATGCTGCTGCAAAGGCCACAGTCGCAATGAGGACAGCAACGAGGGAGCAATTTTCTGCTGTGCGCTTAATCCATTCTTGGGCATCGTCTCTAAGTAGTTCTTTCTTTGCAGCGAATAATTGATCAGCTGTTTCATAATCTTTGTTTGGGACTTTATGGTAATGAGTCTTTAGAATATCTTCCACACGCTGCATTTTTAAACAAACAAAAAATAAATTTAATTAAGCTTTAAACTTTAATATTCTGGATTCCGCTTGGCAAAAATAAAATATACTGGATTCTGAGGCATAGAATAATGTATGATATATGTACACACCTCAAACAAAAGCAGGTCATCTTGCAACACAAATGCAGGGCTGCGTGAGTCGCTGATAAGTTCTTCAGTGTCCCAGGGGTGAAGTGGTTTGTCTTTGGGAGTACTACTTGAAGTGTTATCACTGCCATTTTTAGCTTTTACTTTTGTAGTATTTAGAGCAACCATGTGCAAGATAGAGTTTCTATCTTTGTCCAGAAGTCTCACCAGCTTCCTCATTTGCATTTTCATTTTCTCCACTTCATTGAATATTTCTATCCTCCTATACTTAATTGCCAGGTGTAAAATTGAACCATATTCCCGATCAACTTGCTCTACAGTTTGTGGGTGTTCCTTTATCATCTCAAGTGCTATGCCCAAGCATCCGTACTTTGTTGCCAGGATTAATGGTGTTGGTGGTTTCACTGATTTCCTATCTGTTCTTTTCCGATTTTCTCCATTGACGGAGGCAGTACCTTCATCTGCAAAGTCAGCATCTGCTTTCGCTGATTCCTTATCTGCAACTTTAAGGTTTTCTACAGATGCTAATAAGGCAGAATTGTCGTCTTCCGTATAAGCATCTGAATCAGCAACTGCAACAGCTGCAACAGCAACTGCAGGAGGTTCTAGCTTGTCTATCCACTTTGTATCTTTCTTAACTAGGATGGAGCCCAGTTTTCGAGCAGCTTGATATCTTCGATGTTCTTTTCTAATCTTGTTCCAGTAGGGAAATTTCATTACACAACACGATCCAACTTTAATAATTCTCACACAATCGAAATTGATTTAATTAGTAGACAGTAGAGTGTAATGATTCGACCAAGTAATTCATTACATGAAGAAGAACATTAGTGCATTACACTGCACAGGTTATGATATTCATTAGTCATACCTGCACCATCATCCACTTTATGACCAGTAGCATCATCGCCTAATATCTCATCGGCTGATGATATCGATCAGAAATTTATGCAAATTAAAGAAAAGACCATAATTATTAAAAAAGGACAGGTTATGGAGCTCTTAAAAAGACAAGTTACTAAAGAATGTTACTTAAATATAAAGAATTTTGGTGCGAATATGATAGCTTACATAAATGTCGAAAAGGACATGGAAGAAGAAACTTGAGCCATTTCCCGTGCCGAATTTCAAAGGCTGATGAATTCATAGCTAGCATGTGAAGACCGGTCATGCCATTATGGTCCTCTTCACCAATTAAATCTGGAATTGTTCTTGCTATGTGCAACGCCAATTCTGTTTATTTATGTAGATTAAGCATTATCGCTTTACTTGAATAGTTTAAAAACGAAGCATTATGATAGTAAAAGCATTGTATACACTTCATTTGTTAACAGAACTTGAAAGAAAGGACATACCAAAATGCTCGTTATAGATGGCTACGTGAAGTATAGTATAAGTTTCATGTTCCTTGGATACTTTGTAGAAAAGTTGAAGACGGCATTCTTCATCAGGAACTACCTCCATAATTTTCTGGTTCAGAAACTTGAACATATTGAATTGGCCATATCGGGTGGCAGAGAAGATAGGGAACTCTCTCCTGTTGTTCTGGGCAAAGAGCAAGTGACCTGAAAACTCATAAATCTTAATAGCAGCTTCGAGGCAAGAGTCCTGAGTTGCAGCCACGTGGAGAATGGTATTATTTATGATATTCACATCATGCGTCAGCCTGTCTTCAAACTCTTCTCGTACTGATGAAAAACGTTTTTTAGCATCATCGAGCAAGGCCAGCACTAACTCCACATCTCCGGCATATAAAGCTTTTTGTAGCACAGAGTCTCTGCTGTGTGATAGTTTCAGAAATGGACCCTCTGGATGTTGGTTGCGTAAGTCTATAACCTTTTGCCAATCCTTTCGGGTAAGAGCGGCATATACATCCTCAGCTAACATGATAAATAAATACAGACAACAATTATTAGAACAAGATTAGGCAATATAGCTTGCAAAATACTTACCAATAACTGAAAAGAAGTTTGTTGCCAGTCTAGCTTATCTGGAACCAAGTATATACAAGTCCCTATTTGTCACCAAGAAGCTACATTTCATGCTTTGGAATATTAACAGTATAACTTTGTGCTGAATTAAAGTATCCATTCTTAATGTTCCGAATGTGTTTTGTGTGTGTGTGTGTGTGAGTGAGTGAGCTAGAAATGGTAACTTGGGAGCTATGTTTTCCTTTTGTTTTGTTTTTTCCTTTTGTAGAAGTAGCCTAGTAGGTTCACTCCTATTCTTTACTTACTGAATCATCCTTTTTGTTCTGTAGAAGAATCCTCCACCTCGTAAAACCAATATAGTTATCAGAATCATCAATGGAAACTGAACAATTTGCAATAATATAATATAGCTAGTGATATACCAATGGCTAAAGATGTTTACCTGTATTTTGACTGAAAATATACATTATTCTTGGATTTGGAAGAGAACTGCATGGAATTTCTACTTCAACTGATCCGAGAAAGGCTTTCTAGGAATTTTCAGATATCTATGAAGTTTTTGTTGAAGCATGTTGTCTAGGTGTACGAGGCTCTGGCTGACAAAGTTTTTGTTGGTATATCTCTGACATGAAACTTGGTAATTGGCATAGCTTGATCAATCGCACACAAATTCAATTCCTTTCTTTACCTGAAAACAAATTTAGGTTATTTACAAGATCACGGTGCAATACTTTCTTTCAATTTCTAGGAAATCTCTGTACATATTCTCCAGTTCATAATTCAATGAAGGTGTATATATATTTCAGCCAGGAATTATAAATAAATATACCGCGTTTACCTAAAATGCAGCACATACATCACATGAACTGATATCAATCCAAGGTTCTTGCTAGGGTTTAACTATAAAGTAGCATTTGACATTTAATCGACATGTATATTCAACTGCCTCAATCTCTTCAATATCAGACTTCCCAAAGAACACTTCTACAGCCTTAACAGTCACAATTAAAAGTATATTCATGATCAGCTCAACGATCTATACTATCACGCTAAGTTGTTTACTCATATATATGGCAAGTTAAAACATATATGTTTTGACTTGGAATATTGTGGAAGGTTAAGCTAATTGTAGAGTTATAAGACTACATAAAAACGGATTTCTTATGTAACACACCAAGGTTTAATAGAGGAGAGAGAGAGAGAATAGTTTCTTCAATGATTTTAGAGAGAATAGTTTCTTCAATGATTTTGAGCAAAATCATCGCCATTGAAAAGGTACGCAAGTTAGAATATGGCCCTTGCCGATCTATATTAGGGATGACAAAATAATCCGATCCGACGGATATCCGATCCGAAACCCGAAATTTTGGATATACCGAATCCGATTTTTTGGATATGGATTTAATTTTTAAACTCGAAAATTTTGGAATTTGGATTTGAATATTATGTATACCGATCCGAAATCCGAAACGCTATCTGAACCCGATCCGAACCCGAAATCCGGAAAAATATTAATTATATATAATATTAGAATTTTATATATTACACATTATACTATTATATAATATATAGAGGAAAGTTCTATAGAGACCGTTTTTTCATCAGAGACCTTGGAGACCACATGTGTTCTGCAATCAAAACACTATTAAATATATTATTTTGTGAAGTATGTTTTACGAGTATCACTAATGTATTAAAATTATTGAAGATCATTCAAGTTTAATAAGTAGAATATATATGTTTTGCAAGCTGAAAAAATGTTCTGCAAACTTAACATGTTTTGCAGAATAAAATAATTTTTTATTATTTTACATGCGTTACATATATGATATTCAAGATTTTGAATAAAATAAGGATTTTTGTAGAGCATGATTCGCAAAATTATATGTTTTGCAATGTTTTTATGCAATATTTAACTTGCAACACAAGTGGTTTCCAAGGTCTCCAAAAAAAAGTGGTCTCCATAGAACTTAACCCTATATATATATATATTCTATAATTTACCTTATACATATTATTATATAATTTTTAGAACATATAATTTTATATTTATGTTAAAAATTAACTAATTATGAAGTTTAATAAAATATAATTATTTAATCATTTAAATGGGTGATAAGTTTTATAAGGTTAACAAAACATGTTTTAGTAATAAATCTAAAAAACTGGGTATCAATTGAGTTGATTTTTTAAATATTAGATATACATATAATAACACAATTAATGATGTGGTGGAGTGGAGTGGTTGGAGATGACACATTAAAACTCTTTCTCTACAAGTCGCGTGTTCGATCCCAGCACTTGCAATATCAATAATTATACAAATTTTCAGATTTCGGGTTCGGGTTTCGGGTTCGGATATGAATATCCAATTCAAAAAACTTCGGATTTCAGGTATACCCGAATCCGATCTGAAATCCGATGGATCGGGTTCAGGTATTCATTTTCGGGTATTTTTCGGGTTCGGGTATGGATAAATTTTCGGGTTTGGATATGGATTCTGTAATACCCGACCCGATCCGACCCGATTGCCATCCCTAATGTATATTCATTCTCCAGGTATCACAATGTATCGTCGGGTTTCGAATTGGATTGGTTTTTTTCCAATATCCAAATTTAAAAATAATGTAATTTAGTTTAATATTACTTATACATGCAAACAAGATTAATTGCATTATTCAATAACTAACATTAAAAAATTAATTTTTTAAATAGTTGAACGTAATATATCACTACAAGAAAAAGAAGTAAAAGCGACCACATAAAAGCGACCGACTATAAATTACACCGAAATTGGTGGCTTTTAAGGTCAACTTTACCTGTCTTTAAGCCATAATTAAAAGCGACCACGCTCGGTGAAATTTAAGGAGCGGTCGCTTTTGTTCGGTGGAATTTGAAAGCAGTGGCTTTTAGCCGGTGGCTTTTGTTAGTCCCTAAGAATGCAACAAGAATTATAGAAGGGGGGTTGAATGGAATTCTTGAACCTTTTTCAAAATATAAAACGTTCTATCTTAATAATATATAAGTGTTTGATTTGCAAAGTGCGGAATAAGAAATTAGTAAAATCAAAACACAAGTAATTAAAAACACAAGTCTTTAAAAACTTTCTGGTGGATTTGAATGTATCCATCAGAGATATATATTATATTAAGAGAACTCTGTGTAGCAAGATTAGCTCACAACTGCTTACAAATATGAACAACTAAGTTTATAGAGAAATGCTAAGGATGCAGCTTACAATTATTTCTCTGAGATAATGTTTTTAGTCTTGTTCTTGTTGTTCTATTTGCTACTTCTTGGTTTATATATCACCAAGATTACAAAGTAATAAGACAAGATAATAAAATAAAACCTATCAAGTCTAATACTATACTGCTTCATTACTCTATTCCAGTATCTTTGAATATCTTCATAATAGCATGGAAATGGCAATGCTTTTTTGTTCTCTAAAACCCAGTTGAATAGGCTTCCACATTCCTTTTGCATACGCATGTGACTGTGTTGTCACTGTCAACAGATGTTTGAATTGATTATCCGTCGGGTACATGATCATCCGTCGGGTTTCCTTGTTGATCATCCGTCGAGTGGCATTGTTGTTTATCTGTCGGGTAGCTGTCTGGCACTTGACTTCATTTCATTTATGCAGAATTACAAGACATCATCTATGTAGAATTAATCAACCTATTCTGCATATCTAATTAAAGTCAACATGACTTGAGTGCTACTACAGAATCTAAACAAGGTGTATGCAGAAATGTGCTACAGACTCCTTATTACACAAGCTACTCACTCGATGGATAATAAATCATCATCCGTCGGGACTATATTGAGTCATCCGTCGGGACTATATTCCTTATCCGTTGAGTGCTATATTTTTCACTAAATAAAATCTACTAAGGTGTTTTGTTAGTGAAATCATCAAGTTCACAACTTATCCACAACAATCTCCCCCAATTTATGTCTACTGAAATTGTAGCCATAAATTAAGAGAAACTTGATGATAATAAAACACCCTAAAAATACAACTTTAAAAGTAAGTAGATAAAACTGTAAAGTGCTTTAAATAACAAAATGCACAAAGATTAGCTCATAGCCATTTTCAAGGTGCTCCTCTAGCCTGAGCAGATTAATCTAATTCCTTGAAGATCTGGATCTCTTTCCAAGCTTTCTGTTGTTTTCTTCTATCTGATTTTGGAGCTGTCTGTGGAATTCCAGTTCATCGGATTCTGAGATATTTAGCTTTTCTTGCATTTCCAAAAGAGTCTCATTGCCAGAGATGCACAATTGGTCTTCTAATCTGAAAAATCTTCTAACTCCTTTGTCATCTATGAACTCCATCAGCCAGTAGGGCCTTAGATGCACTCTACTCCCTGTGTAAGGGATAGTTAGAGTCTTTGGGAGTGCATCTTTAGCTCTAATACTCCTCAGTTCTTCAATCTTCTTTAGAACAAGTCTTCTTGCAGTTACATTGAATCCAAAGTTCTTCTTGAATGTTGAATAAACCTTTATCAACACAGATAGGCTTTCTTGAAGATCCTGTGAAGTGGCCATTGAATCTCATTTCCTCCCTTGTACTTGAAAACTAAACTTTCATGTAGATTCCTGTGGGCATCAATCCCTCTAACTTCTTCCAGTTCATCTAGATAGAGGTTTAGATCAGAGAATTTTTTGATGTCACATAAGTACATGTAATCTCCCTTGTTGACTTTGGATTGAACTTTGGTTAGAGATTTGGATTTGAGAGGTGACAGCTTCAGTTTCTTGACTGCTCTTGACTTTGTTCTCTTTGGCTTGTTAAGGATTGGCAAATTGAAGTCAGGAATTAGTAGACTTTCCTAGTCTATTGGTTCATCCTTAGGCATAATAGGTTCACCATGAATTTTCCTATAAGGATCCACCACCTTAATGTCTTCAAATACCACTGAGGGTTTTGATGCTTGAGTTGTAGTTGGAATGGATTCCTTGGAAAACTGATCCTCCAATTCCTTACCAACAAAGTTCAATTTCCTTATGGTTCTTTTGGCCAATTCCTTATACCTTTGAGATTTCTTCTGCTGTGGTTTAACTTGCTTCTTTGGATCTTGAGATTCAGTGATTTCAGATGGCTGAGCAGGAATTTGTTGTGTTGGTTTCACAGCTTGTAGCTTGGCCAAGATAGCAGCTTGCTCTTTCTTTTGTTTAACCTTTTTAGCATCTAGAGCGGCTTGCTTCTTTTTTTGCTTCAATCTTGCCTTTTCTTCTCTCTTTGCTATAGCAAATTGAGGATGTCCAGCCACCACACAAATTTCTTTACCATTCCTGAAAACTTTAGCAATTCTCCTTTTCAAAGCTGAATCAGCTAGATTCTTGTAAAAGGCAATGGATCTTGACAACAGTTTCTTCTCATCAGGCTTTGGTGTCTCATACACTGTATCTAAAGGGTTCTTTAGTAATGATTTTGGATAGTTCACCCTTGGCTTCAAAAGTACTTCAGCCTTTGGAGATTTGATGCAGGATGGTTGTCCTCTTTCCAGATAGTTCATTCTCATTTCATTCACAGAGATTTTCCTGACTTGAGAGTGATGAATGGCTGACTTTTCTGGATTCTTTGCTAGCCCAAACTTCTTTTGAATATCCTCATCAATTTTCTCCCAGTTGATTGGATTTAACTGCTCCTTTTTAGCTGCTTTCAAAGAAGCTGCTGCTTCTTTTATCAGATCAATACTGTCCTTAGCTGGTGGCTTTGAGATAGTAATCTAATTTGAATGTTGAGCACTTTTTGCTCCCCCTCACTCCTAGAACTCTCTTTCTCCCCCTTTTTGTTATCATCAAGCTGAGTAGAGGAGGAGGTTTGTGCAGCCACCAGTTTCTGAAGCAAGTCTGTTTGTTGAGCTTGGTGTAGATGAATTGCTGTAAGAGATGCTTCCATTATTGTCATTCTTGTATCCAAGGCATCTATCTTTGTGGCAAGATCAGAATTTTTCCTGAGTTGTCTCTTAATGTCAAGCATTGTAGTTTCTGGAAGTTTAGAGTCCATCTTGTCAGAAATGACCTTTTTTTTCTCATCAATATCATCTTTGATAGTGTTAACATCTTGAGCATGTTGAAAACCTTGGATTTATTCTAGTTGCAGAGAAGCAAGATGTGCTTGAAGGAGCTTTTTGGTGCTGGCATTTGTGGTGGTTTGAAGAGCATAATTTGTCTGATTTATGAGTTGAATCAGGGTTGTCTTGAAGTGGTGTTCATCACATTGATTTGAAAATGCCCAAGATGGCATGCCTGATCTTGAATAGAGCCTACTTCTCCCCCTATGTCAAATGGCTCTTCTTCACTATCCCCACCTTCACCTCCAAAGAATTCTTCTGAACCACCAGTCTCATAATCAACATCACCAGTTGTAGAAGGCAAAGCTGTGATGGCATCCTTAGCTCTTTGCATGGACTCTGTGGTGTGCACCAAGTTTAGCATCCTTTCTGCATTGTCATTGCCCTGTCCAACCAGAAGTTGATAGGCTGGAACAGGGTGAGTAAATGTCTCAGCATCTAAGGAGGTGGAATCTATAACAACTTGAGTTTGCTGAGATAGTCCCTCCCTGTCTACAACCTGGACATTCATTAACTCACTTACAATAACATCCACCCTTATATCTTCAGTACCTGCTTTTCTCTCATTTTCTCTCTTTTCTTGCATCAAGGTCTCACCTTGGCTCACCACCCTCACACCCTCACCTTCACCATCTAAGGTAGGACTCCTCACACTCTCTTTTGCTAATCCTGAAGAACTGGATTGCATATTTCAATCTTTTCCTCTCCTTTTTCCTGGGAGCAACCCAGACTCTCACTCAGTTCACTCCCTTCCCTCAATCCTAGGAGTGATTGTACTACCACTAAGTCTTCTGCACTTGAGATAATTGATGAAATTTGATGCTGTGCAGAGACACTCGACAGATGAGGAATATCCGTCAACTTAGTAGTTTGACTATCCAACGGATAACTGCTATTAGGCTTATCCGTCGGGATACAATCACTACTCGATGGATGAACGATATCCATCGAGAGAGTGGGAATAAATGAGTTTGGAGTGGAGACTATTGTGGACTCTGTGCAGATTGATGAAAATTTTGGCACAGATGTCTCAATAGTCTCAGAAAGAAATGGCAATTGAGCCAACAAATCATCCAAAAGATGATGCTCACTTGCACTGAATTTTGGCTTCCCCAACAGAGTTAAAGAAGGGGAATCAGGAATTGATGTGTTGATCATATCCACATGCAGAGAGTTTGTGGGAGAATTTGATGTTTGAGGTGCTTCTATAACTAAAGATTTTGGTTGTGACTCCACATTTATTGGAGCCACATCAAACTGACTTTAAAAAGGTGCAGTGACTGTGTCTTTAGCACCAGTTTGCACAGTGTGTGAACCTTGTGCATCCCCAAGGGTTTTTGGTTTCTTCTTTCTAGTATAGGTTTGGGGTGAGCTTGTGTCCCTTACCCTTTTGGCCTGTGCTCTTGAACGAGAGTTTTGTTCAATAGTCACATCCTTTTGGGAGGATGCAACTAGCAATGAGCTTATGTCCTTATTAAGCACTGCAGTTTGTTGGGAAACTGCAGTGTGTCTAGGCTGGGAAGCACTCACCTCTCCAACCTTATCCTTAAGGTTTCTTTTATGTTCAACCTGTCCCTCACCTACCTTACCCACCTTCACACTCCCCTCTTTTGGTTTGATGGATTTTGCAACTGGCATCTTTTGAGAGATACCAGAGGGGGCTTTCTTTGACTTGGATTTTGAAATTTTGGATTTGGTAGCTTGGGTAGGCAACTGTTGGGTCATTGACACAGTTGCCATAGCTACACTAGAATGCAAAGAAATTTGTGAGATTGGAAGAGTAGAGATAGATGAAATTACCTCACTTACCTGAGGTGCTTCCATTACAGGGAAATAGAAGAGTGGCACCTCTTTGTGATGGTTTGCCCTATTCAAATCTGCAATAATTCTTCTTTCTTGAACCCAACAATCTAATTTGTTGGTTGGATTCTCAAGCACAATATCCTCAGAGAGGTGGTTAGCAATCATCATCAAAAATCTAGCATAATAAACATTTTTACCCCTCTTATTTAACTCTCCTAAATTAAACCCCAACTCAATTATGATAAGATCACTAAAGTTGAAAAATTTATCAGTAACAAGCATGTTAAGCATAGAGATATTGACAGAGTCAAAATTACTGATTTTACCAGAAAAGACCTTGGTAACTACATCACACAGATAACTCCATTCCTTTCTAAGACCCAACCTCCTAATTTCACTTAATTTAGAAGTAGAGAGTGCATACTTCATGGAGTTAAGCATGTTAATAATGTCAGTATATGTGTGTGGTGAAGTTACAGTATTATCAGGAATCTTGAAACATGCTTTAACAATGTCACTATTAATACAGAATTCCTTACCTTTAATAGTGAGTGTGATGGTCTTATCAGTTGAGTTGTACACAACAGTTGACCACATTTCTTCAAAAACCTCACAGAAGATGATGGGTGATTCTAGCATGGCATAGTTGAGTTTGTAGTTCTTCACAAAATCCATCATTTTGTGGTAGTCACCAGACTGTTGAATCCCCTCGTTTACTAAAGCCGTGAAATTGTTCTTCTCATAGATAAATCCAGTTTATGACATAATTTTGACGACTGGTGCCATTGTTAGAGAGTGGAAATTGCAGAGATAGAGATGATAATTGCTTTTGAGAAAGAGAGAATTTAGAGCAGATGATTTGAGAATGATAAAAGAAAAGTAATGAAAATGAATTATGCTTTTATATTATCTCAAAAATAACTGTCAAAAATAATATAGTAAAATAAAGTAACCAATAAGAATTGCCCAAAATAGCCGTTTAAAAATAAACAGTAAAAAATCCATCAATTATCCGTCATTTTATGCTTACAAACTGTAAGTATACTCGATGGATAATGTTCAAGGAATCAACGGCAAAAAATAAGACAATTCGATGGATGAGGATAAATCAGTTATCCGTCGAGTCATAAAATATTCCAGAAAAATAATTGATTTTATTAACAAAATGTATACCGACGGATGATCAAACTCGATGGATAGTGATCATCCGTCGAGATGTAAATTTTGACTTAGCCAAAATTTCATCCATGACTGAAAAATCAATTAAATTTCTGGCTGCATTACAACATACAAACAATCTATAAAGATTCAAGAGTAATTTAGCATACCTAACTCACTTACCAACCTTGAAAAGGTAGATTCATCCAGTGTCTTGGTAAATATATCTGCAAGCTGCTTTTCACTTGGAACAAAATATAGTTCCACGGTACCATTCATAACATGTTCCCTTATGAAGTGGTACTTGATGTCTATGTGCTTTGTCCTTGAATGCTGTACTGGATTTTCAATGATGGCAATAGCACTTGTGTTATCACATAAAATAGGAATTCTTTCCACTTGCAGACCATAGTCTAACAATTGGTTTCTCATCCACAAAATCTGTGCACAGCAACTGCCAGCAGCAATATATTCAACTTCAACTGTAGAAGTAGAAACTGAATTTTGCTATTTACTAAACCAGGACACAAGCTTGTTTCCTAGAAATTGGCAGGTTCCTGTTGTACTTTTTCTATCAATTATACAACCTGCATAATATGCATCTGAATAACCAGTTAGATCAAAACCAGAATTTCTAGGGTACCAAATGCCAAGTTTTGGTGTTCCCTTGAGATATCTGAAAATTCTCTTTATAGCTACTAAGTGAGATTCTCTAGGATCAACCTGAAATCTAGCACACAAACAAGTAGCAAACATTATATCTGGCCTACTAGCTATTAAGTACAGAAGTGAGCCAACCATGCCCCTATAACTTGAAATATCCACAGACTTTTCAGTAGTGTTTAATTCAAGCTTAGTTGCAGTGGCCATGGGAGTTTTTGTAAATGTGCAATCCATTAGATCAAACTTCTTTAAAAGATCATAAATGTATTTAGTTTGACTAATGAATATTCCATCACTAACTTGCTTAACTTGCAAACCAAGAAAGTAAGTTAGTTCTCCCATCATACTCATTTCATACTTACTTTGCATCAATTTGACAAACTTTTTGCAAAGTTTTTCATCCGTAGAGCCAAAAATAATGTCATCTACATAAATTTGAACAAGTATACTAGAGCCATTAACATTTATAAAGAAAAGAGTTTTGTCTACAGTACCTCTAGTGAAGTGATTCTCTAAAAGAAATTTTGACAAAGTGTCATACCGGGCTCTAGATGCTTTCTTTAGTCCATAAAGTGCTTTCAAAAGATAGTAAACATATTCTGGAAAGTTTGGATCTTCAAAACCAAGAGGCTGACTGACATAGACTTCCTCCTCCAAATCTCCATTCAGAAAGGCACTTTTGACATCCATTTGATAGACTTTAAAATTGGCATGGGCTGCATAGGCTAAGAAGATTCTGATGGCTTCAAGTCTTGCAACAGGAGCAAATGTTTCATCAAAATCTATTCCTTCTTGTTGACAATAGCCCTTAGCAACCAATCTAGCTCTGTTCCTGACTACTATGTCATTTTTATCCATCTTGTTTCTGAATACCCATTTGGTGTCTATTGGATTCTTTCCTTTAGGCTTAGGCACCAGCTTCCATACCTTATTCCTCTCAAATTGGTTTAGCTCCTCCTGCATAGCTAAAATCCAATCAGGATCCAACAAAGCTTCTTCTACATTCTTTGGTTCTTCCTTAGAAAGAAAGCTGCTGTATAGACATTCTTCTTGAGTTGCTCTCCTTGTTTGAACTCTAGAAGATACATCACCAATGATGAGCTCAAAGGGATGATCCTTTGTCCATTTCCTTTGTTGAGGTAGATTAGCTCTAGATGAAGAGGCCTCATTGTTGTCTTGATGTGTGATTGAGTTTAGATTATTAGAAACTCCCCCTGAGTTAATGGATCTTTGATTTGAGAAAGGGGAACTTTCTATAAGTGATCTATTCTAACCTCTAGCTTCTTTTGATGACCCGACGGATGGTGAATTTTAAGTACCGACGGATGAAGCTGGTTGTCTCCTGACGGATAAAGCAGATTATCTCCCAACGGATGAAGCATTATGCATCTCGACATATGTTGAATTTTGTGCTTCATTGGTAGTGGATTTTTCTGCATTATCCTTTGATACTGTTTCTTGATCACTTTCATCATCACTGGCATCACTAACCATCTCCACATTGTCAAATTTGAGGCTCTCATGGTAATCTCCATCTTGTAGTCATTCAATCTTTTTATCATCAAACATAACATGTATTGATTCCACAACAATGTTGGTTCTGAGATTGTAGACTCTATATGCTTTACTAACAGTATATCCAACAAAAATTCCTTCATCTGCTTTAGCATCAAACTTCCCATTCTGATCAGTTTGATTTCTCAAGATATAACATTTGCAGCCAAAGACATGAAGAAAATTTAGAGTTGGCTTCTTGGTCTTGAACAATTGATAGGGAGTCATGCATTTTGCTTGATTAACCAGAGAAATATTCTGAGTGTAGCATGCAGTATTTACAGCTTCAACCCAGAAATATGTTGGTAACTTAGACTCTTCAAGCATTCTCCTTGCAGCTTCAATAAGTGATATGTTCTTCCTTTCTACTACTCCATTTTGTTGTGGAGTTCTTGCTGCTAAAAACTCATGCAAAATCTCATTTTCTTCACAAAATGCTCTCATGACAGAATTCTTGAACTCAGTTCCATTGTCACTCCTGATTCTTCTAACTTTGAAATCAGGATGATTATTGACTTTCCCTATGTGATTGATGATGATTTCACTAGCCTCATCTTTAGACTTTAGGAAATATGTCCAAGAGAACTTTGAGAAATCATCTACAGTTACTAGGCAAAATCTTTTCCTTGAGATGGACAACACATTGACTGGTCCAAACAAATCCATGTGTAGCAGTTGCAAAGGTTCTTCAATTGTTGGCTTCTTTCTGAATGATGTTTTGATCTGCTTTCCTTTTTGGCAGGCATCACATAATCTATCTTTAGAAAACTCCACTTGAGGAATACCTCTAACCATTTCTTTCTTTACAAGTTCATTCATGGTCTTGAAGTTTAAATGGGATAGCTTCTTGTGCCATAACCAACTTTCATCCTCACTTGCTTTGCTGAGAAGACAAGTAACAGATTCTACATTAGATGAGTTGAAGTCAGCTAGGTACACCTTTCCTTTTCTCACTCCAGTGAGAACCACTTTGTTGCTCCTCTTGTTAGTCACAACACAGGCTTCTGAGTTGAAGTTTACTGAATTGCCTTTATAACATAGCTGGATGATACTCAACAAATTGTGTTTGAGACCATCCACTAAGGCAACCTCCTCAATGATGACATTGTCTTTTGAAATCAAGCCATATCCCACAGTATAACCATTGTTGTCATCTCCAAAAGTAATACTTGGGCCAGCTCTCTCCTTGAACTCAGTGAGCAGGGTAGAATCACCAGTCATGTGTCTTGAACAACCACTATCCAAGTACCATAGATTCTTTCTGTTCCCTGCACACATCAAAATCAAATCAAGTTGATTTTGGTACCCAAGTTTCCTTGGGTCCTGCCTTGTTAGCTTTTTTTCTGTTTCTTAGGTTTGATCTCATTTGACTTGGGGATATCAGATTCATCCTTAGTCATTTGAGTTGGACCTTTGAAACCATTCATTACAATAAAATTATCATGCATATTTTGATTAACAGGAAATGGCATGCTATTAGTAAACATGTTATTCCAGTAAGGCATGCTAAATGGCATTTGTGGCATACTAAATACAGCATAATAAGGATTATGTGCAAATGGCATATTAGCAAACTATGCATTCATATTTTGTGTAGACATAGCATTCATAGGCATAGAAGGCATGACATTTATGTTGGGAAAATGAGGTGACACAGATATGGAAGTAGGCATGGTAGTTTTGCAATTAACACACAAATGATTTATACTACCATACTTGACACAGATTTTTCTAGGAGCATATTTATCAGGTGTGTAGTTGTTATGCTTGTTAATTTCTACTTTACCATTTCTATTATTTTTCTTTTTAGCCTCTGTTTTAACCTCAATCTTTTCCAGTCTGTCACTCAATTGTTTGACAGTCATATGACCAACATTAGCCTTTTTTTTCCTTCTTCACTTGACTGGATTCTCCTGGAACAAAATTCTTGGAAACTGATCCATATTTCTCATTTAACTTGACAAGTTTGGCTTTACTCACAGGTTTGCTCACAGTCGACGGATGAGGATTTATATCACTCGACGGATAACCCTTTTTGTTATCTGATGGATGACCCTCATCATCCGTCGAGTCTACATCTAGTAGCAATCCTTCAACCAAATTGGATTCCAGCTTCTCCTTATTCTTCTTCCAGGCTGCATCACAAAAGGACTCAATACCTTGAACTTTGGAGATTTGAGCATGAACATCTCTAGATGTTTTCCATACTTTAATTATCTCCTGTTCTCGTTCAAGATGCTTCTTCAAGATCTCTTCTTTCTTCAAGGACTCAGTTAATTCATCCTTAGCAATTTTACACTCAATTCTTAATTTTTTAAATTCAATGAACTGAGACTCTAGCACATTATTCCTCTCACTTAAAAACAAATTGCTTTCTTTGATTTTAGCATTTTCCCTAGTAAGAGACTTAAGTGTAACACGCAAATGATATAATTCTGTAGACATGTCATTTATTGCATCATTACACTCAGCTTTAGATAAATGTGCAAGATTAGTGGTGATTACCTGATTACTTGAAGAACTTGTCTCTGTTTCATCAGACTTGACCATTAGGGCTAGATTGACATAGCTGACATCCTCATCCAGACCATCTGCTGCCCAGCCATTTTCTTGTGTAATGAAAGCCCTTTCCTTTTGTTTGAGCAGCTCAAAGTATTTCTGTTTATAATCCACAGACTCAAACTTCTTTTTGCTGGAATCTGACTTTCTACACTCACTGGCAAGGTGCCCTGCTAAGCCATATTTGAAACATTTGAATTTTGATTTATCCACCATGTTTCTATTTGGCTTACCTGCTCCAAAGTTCTTCTTGAACTTGAGCTTGGAAAATCTTCTGGAAAGAAATGCAAGATGTTCATCAATATTCTCCATATCATCTTGGCTCAAAGAATCTTCATTTTCTGCTACCAGCCCCTTGCCCTTGTTTTCACAGACCTTGAAGTTGATTCAACAGCTTCCAACTTCATCTCCTTCTCTTTTTCTAACTCAGCAACTAGTGCAATGGATCCTCCTTTCTTCTTTCCTCTCTCCATCCTCTCATCTTGCTCTATTTCAAGCTCATAAGTTTTCAGGATGCTATACAGTCTCTCCAAAGTAAACTCCTTGTAATCTTGAAAGTTTCTCAATGAGACTGTCATAGGTTTCCATTCCTTTGGAAGAGATCTAAGGAACTTAAGATTGGAGTCTTTTTTCTGATAGACCCTTCCATGCAACTTCAGAGTATTAAGTAGTTTTTGAAATCTACTAAAAATGTCAGTGAGAGACTCACTATCTTCACTATGAAAGTGCTCATATTGCTGAATTAGCAGTTGCATCTTATTTTCCCTGACTTGTTCAGTGTCATCACAGATAATCTGTATTGTATCCCAAACTTTCTTGGCAGTTTTGCAATTGATGATGTTGTCAAACATGTCACCATCAACTCCATTGAACAGAATATTCATGGCCTTTTTATCCTTCCTGACTTGTTCAATATCAGGATCTGATCATTCATGCCTTGGCTTGGGAACTGATGGCTCATTTCCAGTTGCAGCTCTCATTGGTACATGAGGGCCTCTCTCTATGAATGAAATCTACATAAGCCTTATCTTGAGAAAGTAAGTGAAGATGCATTTTTACCTTCCAGTGATGGTAATTATCTTTGTCCAGAAAAGGAATCATGACTCCTACATCCTTCTTCTTCATCTTGCTGTTTGTTGTGATCTTTAAACTCTTTGTTCTTCAAGAGCTTGCTCTGATACCAATTGTTAGTCCCTAACAATGCAACAAGAATTACAGAAGGGGGGGGGGGGTTGAATGGAATTCTTGAACCTTTTTCAAAATATAAAATGTTCTATCTTAATAATATATAAGTGTTTGATTTGCAAAGTGCGGAATAAGAAATTAGTAAAATCAAAACACAAGTAATTAAAGACACAAGTATTTAAAAACTTTCTGGTGGATTTGAATGTATCCACCAGAGATATATATTATATCAAGAGAACTCTGTGTAGCAAGATTAGCTCACAGCTGCTTACAAATATGAACAACTAAGTTTATAGAGAAATGCTAAGGATGCAGCTTACAATTGTTTCTCTGAGATAATGTTCTTGGTCTTGTTCTTGTTGTTCTATTTGCTACTTCTTGGTTTATATATCACCAAGATAACAAAGTAATAAGACAAGATAATAAAACAAAACCTATCAAGTCTAATACTATGCTGCTTCATTACTCTATTCCAGCATCTTTGAATATCTTCATAATAACATGGAAATGACAATGCTTCTTTGTTCTCTAAAACCCAGTTGAATAGGCTTCCACATTCCTTTTGCATACACTCGACGCATGTGACTGTGTTGTCACTGTCAACAGATGTTTGAATTGATTATCCGTCGGGTACATGATCATCCGTCGGGTTGCCTTGTTGATCA
This sequence comes from Apium graveolens, assembly GCF_009905375.1. Classification (NCBI taxonomy): domain Eukaryota; kingdom Viridiplantae; phylum Streptophyta; class Magnoliopsida; order Apiales; family Apiaceae; genus Apium; species Apium graveolens. The sequence goes on along the minus strand of NC_133650.1, from coordinate 276,397,791 downwards.
TTCGTCGAGTTGCATTATTGTTTATCCGTCAGGTAGCTATCTGGCGCTTGACTTCATTTCATTTATGCAGAATTATAAGACATCATCTATGTACAATTAATCAACCTATTCTGCATATCTAATTAAAGTCAACATGACTTGAGTGCTACTATAGAATCTAAACAAGGTGTATGCAGAAATATGCTATAAACTCATTATTACACAAGCTACTCACTCGATGGATAATAAATCATCATCCGTCGAGACTATATTGAGCCATCCTTCGGGACTATATTCCTTATCCGTCGAGTGCTACATTTTTCACTAAGTAAAATCTACTAAGGTGTTTTGTTAATGAAATCATCAAGTTCACAACTTATCCACAACAGCTTTTATCAACAAAAGTAACTGCCAGTATTTAGTGGTCGATTTTATATTTTGAAGAACAGGCGGGAAAATTGCCACCATAACAAAGTCTAATTCTGGAAAACAAATTTTAAATTATTTATCAAAAAAACATTAAATGGGCCACAACGGTCATTTTAATAAAAATGACCGTTGTTGGTTGAATTTATAAAAACGACCACGTTTGGTGGCTTTTATAAAAATGACCGCCTGCGGTGGAATTTATTCTTCCAGAACTTACAGCCCCTGCCTCATCCTTTCTTCTTCGTTTATGTCCATACTTTCCATTTCTCTCTATTTTCCTTCCTATTTTCTACCATTTTCCTTTCTCATCAAGCTCAACTATCCATTAACTTCAAGTCAAGTAAGTACCATTCTTAAATTATTTATGCTGTGATTATCATGATTATTGTTTGTTGATTTCTCATATACATTAAATATTTATTGACATAATTTAAATGAAATGTAGTTGTTAATAATTTAAATGTAGTGTTCAAAATAATTAAACAAAAAAAATAATTATTGTACATTGCTTGTCACTAAATATCTTGTACACATGGTGAATTTATTTAAGTATGTTTTGTTAACTAGTATTAAATTATTTATTATACTATCTATGCACTTTCTAGATGACGTCGGATTGTAGTTGGATGAATTGTCGATTTGATGCAAGTAAAAATATAACGGAAGAGTACAAAATTGGTGTTGATGGTTTCATTAAATTTGCCGCAAATACGGATGATTCAAAGGGGAGAATAAGATGTCCATGCAATGAATGTGGAAATTTTTACATAAAAAATCCTGATGATGTGATATTACATTTATATCGACATGGCATCATGCCCGCATATACAACATGGTATTTTCATGAGAAGAGTGCTAGATCGAGGGTTGACATTGGGACGAGTTCCATGAATGTTGATAATACGCATGATGATTTTTATGATGCACGTGAAATGCTTGGAGATTTTGCCGAGGCAAATAATAATTTTGAGAATATGCATGAAGAACCGAATGCAACAGCAAAAAGTTTTAACAAAATGCTTGACAGTGCTTCTGAACCTCTTTATCCAAATTATACAAGTTTCACAACATTATCATTTGTGATTAAGCTATTTAAGTTCAAAGACAGGCATGGTTGTAGTAATAAGGGATTTGATGAGCTACTTGAACTTATTGGATCAGTGTTGCCTGGAGATCACAAGTTGCCCATGAGATACTATGATGTGAAGAAGTTAGTAAGTGGGTTGAGTATGGGATATAAAAAAATTGATGCTTGTGTGAATAATTGCATGTTGTTTTACAAAGAAAAGAGTGAGAAAACACATTGTGATATATGTGACGAAGGTCGATACAAGGCGTAGAAGGATTCTATGAAAAAGTTGATTCCGAAGAAGATTTTGAGATACTTCCCTCTTACATTGAGACTACAACAATTATTCATGTCCGAGAAGACTGCCAAATGTATGACATGGCATCATGATAGAGCTACAGTTGAGGGTCAATTAAGTCATCCAGCTGATGGAGATGAATAGAAACAATTCAATCACAGATTTCCTCGATTTGTAAAAGAAACACAAAATGTTCGAATAGGCCTTGCTAGTGATGGATTTGATCCTTTTCGAGATGCACATGCAAGGGACTATACGGTGTGGCCTGTGATTGTTGTTGTTTACAATCTTCCACCATCCATGTGTATAAAAGCTCCATACATGTTTATGCCTCTTCTCATTCCTGGTCCGAATGATCCGACAAAAGACTTTCATGTTTATCTTCGACCATTAATTGATGAATTGAAGATGTTGTGGTGTACCGGGGTGGAAATATATGATAGGGTGTCATGTTCAAATTTCACAATGAAAGTAGCATTGATGTGGACAATTAATGACTTTCCAGCACTTGGTATGATTAGCGGATGGTTGACTAAGGGAAACTGGCATGTCCGGTATGTATGGGGCTGGTAAAGTCAAAACAGTTCAAGCATGGTGGTAAACCTACATTCTATGGTACAGCTCGTTATTTTCTGGAAGAAGATGATCCATTAAGAAGAAGCACAAAGTTTGGACGATGTGAGAGACATTCAGTCACAACTCGACATTCAGGATCAAGGGCAAAGATACTTTGTGAGCAAATACAGTTTCCTCTTCCGGGAAAAACTACTAGGCAAAAGCCGAGGGATTATGGCGTGACACATAATTGGACACACTATTCTCCATTTTTTGAGCTACCATATTGGGAGACACTAAGCCTTCGTCATAATATTAATGTCATGCATACTGAAAAAAATGTGTTTGATAACATACTCTACACAATGCTTGGTGATAAGAAAAAAACCAAAGATAACTCAAGCACAAGAAATGATTGTAAGGAGTTAGGTGTACACCGTGAGTTGTGGATTCGAGATGATGACACAACACCAGATGCACCATATGTGCTTGGGAGAGAGCAAATCAATAAGCTATTCCATTGGATTAAAAGTTTGAATCTTCCGGATGGGTATGTATCGAATATATCTAGGTGTGTAAATATGGAAAAAAGATGTATTCACGGGATGAAATCACACGATTGCCATATTTTCATGCAAAAGCTATTGCCTATTGTTTGTTGTGACTTGCTCCCAAAAAATGTAGCTGATGTTCTTATTGAGTTATCTAACTTCTTTCAATATTTATGCTCATCAAATTTGAAATACACAGATTTGGAGAAGATGGAAAAAGATATAGTGAAGATAATGTCTAAGCTCGAAACCATCTATATTTCAGGTTTTTTTAAACCCATGGAGCATCTACCTTTACATTTAGCTACCGAGTGTAAGCTGGGAGGCCCATCTAATTATCGGTGGATGTATTTTGTTGAAAGATACTTGCACGGCTTGAAATTGAAAGTTAAAAATAAAGCACGGGCAGAAGGTTCAATGGCTGTAAGTCATATGTCATAGACCTATTTGTATATTCGAGGATTCAACTCAACTCAAATAAGAATGTAATAAGTAAATAGTGGATCGACCGTCAGAGAGATCTCGCAAAGTAATATCTGTCAAAGGATTCAGAGACAATGTTCATCTACAGACTTGAGGAGTTAATTCACTGGAAGAAGTTCAAGAAATTGATCATGCCTCAGTGATATAAGTCAAGATTGTGGATTTAATCAAGTGACAGAGATCTCGTCAGAGTATCATTAATTACAAGGATTTAATCTGAAGAAAATCAAAGTGTCAGAGTCAAGACATGAAGAAACGTCACGGAAGTTAGTCACTCATGAACCAGACAGTACATCGAGTGTCAACGTTGAAGTGGTGGAATTGATTCATAATTTTCAGTGATTTTCAGAAGATTTGCAGAAGAATGGTTGCTGCTCAATACTGGAATTAATTCTCTATTAATTAATTAAGTCATCTAATTTAATTAAGAAAATAAATTATATCTGCGAAGAATAATTTATTTATTAATTGAATTAATTGATTAATTAATTCTGAATTAATTCTAGGAATTTTAGGAATTTTCAGAAGCTTAATTGGATTAAATTCAAGCATTAAATCAGCAAGACAATTGAAAATGAACTAGCATGACAATCAGGATTGTCATACCGATTGTCATGCTAGGCCATTTTCCATTGTCATACCGAAAGTTACTCTAGGAGGATGATTGTCTTGCTAGTTCATTCTGATTGTCATGCTAGTTCATTCAGATTGTCTTGCTAGTTCATTCAATTGTCTCACCGAAAGTCTTGCCAGCTATAGGATTGTCATGCCAAGTCAATTCTATTCGTTTGTTGATTTAAAAAGAAGCAGAGAAGCAGCAACTTATAATTAAGAACATAGAAGTCAAGAAACAAGGTAGAAAAGAAAATCAAGAAGAAATATTTCATCTTTTCATCTGCATACTTCAAGATTAAATTTCTAGATTGTAAAGTTAAATCCAATCCACTAGAAATCTTTATCTTGCTCTTGTGTATCAATCTAGCGGATTAAAATCCCTAGAACTTAATCTCAAATCGCGTTTAGCATTTGATTCTAATTATTGCAAAAATAGAAAAAGTTCATGTCGAATTTATTCTAGATTTGTGATAATTGATTTGAGATTAATACCTTGTAATCGATACAGTTGTTGTAACACCTTTCAAGTTTAATAATATTTTTATTTAACTTGAATTTTGTTTCACATTTTTTATTCCGCATTTTATTCGATTATTCGGTACTGTTTGTATTCAACCCCCCCTTCTACAAACACATTGGGACCTAACAATTGGTATCAGAGCCTTCTGATTAACGAACAAATCAAGATCCTAGACTTTTGTGATTTTTCAACTCCTTGAATTTTTATTTATTCAAAAATTCATAATGACTTCACATAAAGTTGGAACCGTTAAAATTCCACAATTTGATAAAGAGAATTATATCATGTGGAAGAAGAAGATGCTATTATTTTTACAAGTTGCAAATCCCAAATATTCAAACTTGTTAAAGAAGGGTATAAAAACTCCGATGGTTATTGAACCGGAGGTAATAATAGATGGTGTGGTGACTACTGAAGCTAGAACCTATCCAAAAGAGCCTGAAGATTTTACTCCTGCTGAGAAGGAAGAAGCCTCCTTGGATGCCAGCCTTCAATTAATATTAATTGACTCCCTTGATCCCTTGATGAACAGACATGTGATGAACTGTAAAAATTCCAAACACATGTGGGAAACTATTGAGGTGATTAATGAAGGCACAGAGGAAGTTAGGGAGAACAAGTTGGAAATCCTAACCTCTGAATATGAACATTTCAAATCAAATCCAGGAGAAGGAATTACTGAAGTGTTTGAGAGGTACAATGCGTTGATCAACAACCTGAACATCAATGGAAAGTATTATTCAATCAGGGAGGTCAACAAAAAGTTCCTTTTAACACTGCCAGCTCATCTTGAACATAGAATCACTGCCATTAGAGAAGCTAGAGATCTGAGTGAGATTTCTTTGGACAGGCTCTATGGAGTGTTAAAAACTTATGAGTTGGAGCAGATTCAACAGAAGGAAGTCTACGGGAAGGATAGAATGGTCAGCACACCTACTGCACTTGTAGCTGAAGGTCAACAACAACAGCAATCTCAACAATTGGAGAGAATGGTACAGTATTCCAAGGCTGAGGAAAATATGTTAGTAGCAGAATATGATCCTCCTACTACAAATCAATCAAGTGATGATTTTTATTCCTTGGAAGAGCTGGAGCAATTGGAAGATGAGTCAATGGCCCAAATTGTCAAGAGATTCTCCCATGTCAGATTCAAGAGGAATCCCAAGCTGAAGTACAAGTCCAACTACAACAAATTCCAGAAAGGTGGATCTTCATCCTCTAACACCAGCAGTGGTGGATACCAAACAGGGATGGTTGATTGGGGCACCATTAGATGCTATAACTGCAATGAGTTGGGACACTTTGCCACAGAATGTAGGAAGCCAAAGCAAGTAAGAAAGAACTCTGAAAGGGCTTATCTGGCAAAGGGAAGAAGCTGGGATGATACTGACAGTGAAGATGAAGATGAAGGAAATCTTGCTCTTATGGCTATTGATGGAAAAGCTTCATCGTCAAGAATAGAGGTAAAACTTTCTGATGCTGAAATGGTTTATCATCTAAGAGGTAACTTAGATTGTGCACATCGTGATAATGAACTGTTAAGTTTACAGATCACAGACCTTGAGAAAGAGGTCAATGAATTAAGACTTGTGCACATTAATCAAGACAAATTAAAAGAACAGGTATCTTTTCTAGAGAATAGAGTTGACTGTTATAGAAAACTCGAAACTATTCTCAAAGACAAGATCACCGGTCTTGAGACTAAGGTTAGAGCCTACTTCAATTCTTGTTCGAAGGCTAAAGAGTTCTACAGTAAGCAAGCTGTTAATCAAACATCTGGAATAGGTTATGATTACAATGCTGCTATTGGAGAATTAGGCATAAACTCCCCTCCCCATGTCTGTGCTAAAGGGAGGGAAGTACCACATGTGCTTAAGGGTGTTAATGAACCCCTCTATAAAGCATCAATTGCTGAACCATTTGATGCGACCTCTTCTGTTATTCAAGAAGAAATACGTGCTGAGGATCATGCTTATGAGAAGATTGTTTCCAAGTCAAGTGAGTCGAAAGTTCCAGTCAAAGTTGTGAAAGCAACTGAGACTAACTCAGACACACATGAGTTGGATAACAATAATGCCATGTCTACCATGCATAAATTGCCTGCTGTTAATCACTCTCATAAAGTATGTGGTGTTGCTAATTGTATGTCTTGTGCTTTTAATATGATGTATGCTTATTTTAATGGTAAGTATGTGTCTAATGATAAGACTACTCCTCGTCAGCATGTGAATAACAAGAAGCATGATAGGTCTAAGACTGCTAGTCCTTCTAAGGCTAGAAAGGAGACATTTGTGCCTAAGCTTAAACAGAAATTTGTTAAGGCTGTTTACAAGGTCAAATGTTCAGTCATTGAGAATGTTGAGATCGTTAAAATTAAAAATGTTGTTTTGCCTGACAAAGGACAGTTCTACAAGTATGTCGGGCCCAACCAAGTTTGGGTTCCGAAGAAGGTCTAATCCATTTGAAGTGCAGGGCAGTATACAGGTGTAACCGGTAGTGTGGATTCTTGACAGTGGATCATCAAGATATATGACCGGAGATAGAGCCCTGCTATCAAATGTGGTTGAGAAAGCTGGCCCCATGGTTACCTTTGGAGATAACAGCAAAGGTTTATCCGAGGGATATGGCTGTTTGCAAGCTGGGAATGTTATCATTATAATTTTGTATATTGTGCTAGGTTATTATCAGGAAGCAGTATCTAACATATAGCACCAGTGACGAGACTTGAGAATATTATGACATATCAGGCACCTGCTGCACATTACACTTGGAATTGTACTCTAGTAAGATGTGTACAAGTGTACTCCTGATTGGTGAGTTAAAAGAGGAAGTCAGTGCACCACAGTTCATGGACTTTGCAGCTGCAGATCTATTGGACTATGCAATCTCTTCTTCACAATCTCACTTCAGGTTGGTATGAACTAGTATACTGCTCAAGCAATCGTCAAGGACATGGTATGGCACTCTAACAGAAGTTGTAATCTTATATGAACTAGTAGAGTCGTCATATTTATAACTATTTTATCACTAAGCACAATCATATTGTTTTATATGTGCAGTGGTATATTGTTTATGCAACATAACAATTAGTATCTAAAGTACTTGACAAGTATCGGTCAATGATATCTTGTCAACATTATATTGCAGATATTTGTAAGCTTTTGACATGAATGAGAATTACTTAGACTTTACCCTAAGTGATCAATGTTTTATCAAAAACTCATTCATATTGAAAAACAAAATCAAACTTCTTTCTACATTAGTGATTTCTTATTTCGTGTAAAATCTTTTGAAATCACTATTGTAAATCATTTTCTCTCTATCACCATATGTTCTGTGTTACAGGTTCAGTCTCCAATGACTTTCTTTCATTGACAGTCATGAGGTTGAAAACCCACAACGTCTATCCCAGACTGTAAAGACAAACACAAAAACAGAACCAACCAACACTCTCTTACCACTAAATATAGTATGAATGAGCGTGAGGGAGATAGTGCCTAGTGCACCACATAAGGAAGGTTCTGTAGTCAACCCAGTGGCTCTGTCTCATACATAGATGAGTAGTATTTAAACCGAGACAACTGCTAGCCCCCATACATCTTCTCAAAAAGATGTAATGGCTGAAAAGGCACAAAAACAGTTACTAGATTCATTCTCTCAACAGGGTGAGTCTATTGAATTTTGCCTGTCGGCCAAGGTATCCGATGTAGTGTCACCACTTCAAAGATAATCAATTCTTGATGCACAAGGAGAGGTTACACACACAAAGGATGAGTTGACGGAAACAAGAGTTTCGACCATTTTAAGGTCAGATTCGATTGTTCAAGGTTCGTTAGTGGACCAATTGCCTTTACAGGTGTTAGGAGAGGATACTGATCCAAAAGCCATATGTCAGTGGTCAGTGTCTACCTCCCCAGGCTTAAATCCCCTGGATGCATCTGCGGATAGTGGATCTGACATAGGTGCAGATCGGCAACTTGTTGACAATGATTCAGATATTACCTGATGAGTCACAAGGAAATGTCTTCACAGACATTAGAAGGGAACCTTGATCTTTATGCTAAAATCTTTGGATCATTGTTTACCTTCCCAGAATTCAAATCTGGAACCCTAAAAGGGAAACTAGCAACTTGTAAATTATGACTCAGATTCATCTGACGAGTTTAACAAGGATGGGGAATTGTGAACTCCCATTGCACCACCTGTGACCTCCTTAAGGATGGCTAAGGTGATTTTCCTTGCAGGTACAGCTGGATTATGGAGCTATGAGAGAAGAGTGATACACTTGTGAGATTGAGTGTAAACACGAGTGGAGAGAAGAGTGAAACACATGTGAGGTACACTAAAACACAATCACACACTCACAGTGAGGAAGAAAGAGAAACACTTGTTATTTCTTTTCCAACCAAGTGAAATATGAGAACTCCTTCAGACGACGGCATACATTCCTTCTTTAAGGGGGAGATAAAAGCTTAAGAAATAGTTTGGAGGATTCCTCAACTAAGGGGGAGAAATAGCAGGGAGGAAGAAAAAGATCCTAAAAATGTACACTACACCACACCATTGTTGTTTTTAACTACGGATCCTATTGTACGGGAGAGGTGGTAAACACAAGGTGATTTCCTAGTAAGGGAAGAAGCAGTTAGGGGAGTACCATTGGTTTTTATCTGCGGATCCTATTGTACGGGAGAGGTGGTAAAACAAAGGTGATCTTCTTTAATCAGTTGATTCTCATAGGGGGAGAAGCAAGAGATATGGGCTTCTCAACAGGAAATGTGGTTGTACAAATGAAGATGGAACTACTTGAAGATATGTTCAGTCTAGAGGAACATCTACTTGGAATCTGGAAAATGTTAAATCTCATCCAGAACTTTTCTGCTATTTACTTTGCATGTATGTTTATATCTTTTTCTTATTTGTTAGTTGAGTTATCCTCTAGGTATTTGTGTGTTATTGTCTAACAAACAAATAGGGGGAGATTGTAAGTCATATGTCATAGACCTATTTGTATATTCGAGGATTCAACTCAACTCAAATAAGAATGTAATAAGTAAATAGTGGATCGACCGTCAGAGAGATCTCGCAAAGTAATATCTGTCAAAGGATTCAGAGACAATGTTCATCTACAGACTTGAGGAGTTAATTCACTGGAAGAAGTTCAAGAAATTGATCATGCCTCAGTGATATAAGTCAAGATTGTGGATTTAATCAAGTGACAGAGATCTCGTCAGAGTATCATTAATTACAAGGATTTAATCTGAAGAAAATCAAAGTGTCAGAGTCAAGACATGAAGAAACGTCACAGAAGTTAGTCACTCATGAACCAGACAGTACATCGAGTGTCAACGTTGAAGTGGTGGAATTGATTCATAATTTTCAGTGATTTTCAGAAGATTTGCAGAAGAATGGTTGCTGCTCAAGACTGGAATTAATTCTCTATTAATTAATTAAGTCATCTAATTTAATTAAGAAAATAAATTATATCTGCGAAGAATAATTTATTTATTAATTGAATTAATTGATTAATTAATTCTGAATTAATTCTAGGAATTTTAGGAATTTTCAGAAGCTTAATTGGATTAAATTCAAGCATTAAATCAGCAAGACAATTGAAAATGAACTAGCATGACAATCAGGATTGTCATACCGATTGTCATGCTAGGCCATTTTCCATTGTCATACCGAAAGTTACTCTAGGAGGATGATTGTCTTGCTAGTTCATTCTGATTGTCATGCTAGTTCATTCAGATTGTCTTGCTAGTTCATTCAATTGTCTCACCGAAAGTCTTGCCAGCTATAGGATTGTCATGCCAAGTCAATTCTATTCGTTTGTTGATTTAAAAAGAAGCAGAGAAGCAGCAACTTATAATTAAGAACACAGAAGTCAAGAAACAAGGCAGAAAAGAAAATCAAGAAGAAATATTTCATCTTTTCATCTGCATACTTCAAGATTAAATTTCTAGATTGTAAAGTTAAATCCAATCCACTAGAAATCTTTATCTTGCTCTTGTGTATCAATCTAGCGGATTAAAATCCCTAGAACTTAATCTCAAATCGCGTTTAGCATTTGATTCTAATTATTGCAAAAATAGAAAAAGTTCATGTCGAATTTATTCTAGATTTGTGATAATTGATTTGAGATTAATACCTTGTAATCGATACAGTTGTTGTAACACCTTTCAAGTTTAATAATATTTTTATTTAACTTGAATTTTGTTTCACATTTTTTATTCCGCATTTTATTCGATTATTCGGTACTGTTTGTATTCAACCCCCCCTTCTACAAACACATTGGGACCTAACAATGGCAGAGCGCTATATTGAGTAGGAAGTTGTACACTTTTGTGAGTTGTATTTTAAATCCAAAGCTGAAATAGTGCATAATCGACTTCGTCGAAATGAGGTTCCTACAAGGTTTCTTGATCCGAGTGTTTTGGAGGTTTATAGGTATCCTACACAACCTATATTACGTAATGGGCGTAGACTTTTAAGTAGAGCTGAACATAGACCGGTGACATACTATGTCCTTATCAATTCACTGGAGGTTGCACAATACTTACGGTATTATATACTTCACTATCTTTATTAATTTAAATTTGACAAATTTAATTTTAGTGAATTATAACTTCATAAAATTTTAATTTGAAAGAAGGGTACGTTTATAAATATATAAATGTGTAGGTGTGTGTATTCTTGCAACAATATATTATTACTCTTACACATCCTTATACTTTATTTCTAAAATATTTTAGGTAAAAGATGACTTGGAGCTTAAAAACAAATTCAAGGACCTAATAAAAGGACCATCATGTGAAGTGGAATCTTACAAGGATTGCAAGTGTAATGGTTATAAATTTGATTGTGGACATTCTAATGAACGCACTTCTTCAAATTCTAGTGTACTTGTCATTGGTAAGAGATTAAAGAAGTTCCTAAAATAGAAATTATATTAATTTTATAGCATTTATATATAATTTTGCCATGTTTGATTAACAGGAAGTTCTTACAAAGAAAGTTTTGGAAATTATTATGGACGACTCCAAGAAGTACTTGACTTCTACTACCACAATGGTCATCATATTATCTTATTCAAATGTCATTGGTTTGATCACACAACACACGTCAAAGTGGATAGAAACCAGATTACTACGGTTGATATCAAATCAAAGTTGAATGCCGAAGATGTGTTCGTGTTAGCTAGTCAAGCTCATCAAGTGTATTATGCACCAAGTATTACAAATGCAAAGTCGTCATGGTATACGGTTCTCACCACAAAGAGTCGATAAATTAATGAAGTTATTCCATTAACCGAAGATGACACATTTGATGATGATATTTTTCAAAATAATGTTTCAAATGCTTCATCATCACAAGTTGAAAGAGTGGTTATTCGTGATCCTACAAATTTTTTTATTGATTTGAGAAGTTTTGAAGATGACTACTCCATATATGAAGATATTGAACAACAAAATGACCAAGATATGAGTGTTGATGAAGAAAATGATAGTAATGACGATGACGACGACGATGATGATGACGATGATGATTAATTTTATTATATTAAATTTGAAATCGAATGAATTTATATAAAACATTTATTTGAATTATGTTAATTTAATTAGATACTTTTTTTCTTAATTTTATGTGGTTTACATAACGTTGTTTCAAAGTTAATGTTTGACACAGGGGAAAATAAGCAGTAGCTACTAGAAGAAGGAAATGAGATTAAATTAAAAGCGACTGATTTTGGTGGAAATTTTATTTTTAAAAATGACCATAAGCGGTCAATTTTGAAATCTACACATAATGTATACACGGGCTCCCATTTCTTTTTACTATTATCTATTTCTTTTATTACATCTCTTTCTCTCAGCTAAGCAGCAATGGTAGGTCAAATCTATCCGACAAAAATTGATGGTCACACCTCTCTATGCTCTCATATATCAACTCGGCTTGCATCTCAACAGGTTAAATCTCTTTTATTAAATCTCAATTAGCCTACTGATTCTTTAAGATTTGGGGATAGGGTTTTGGGATTTCGCGATTAGGGTTTTTGAGATTTGGGGATAGGGTGTTTTTTCTCTTTGATTCTCTCTGCTTTGCTTTTCTTTGTCTTACTTCTTTGTTTTATACAACTTTGGTTATAATATAGTTCAGTTTGTAGTAATATACAACTTTGGCTATACAACTTTTCTTTGGTCTGATGTAAGGGCTAATTAGTCAAGTCTAGTTTTTCAAGTCTATACATAGTTGGTGATTGTCGAGCAAAATGATGGAAAATCAGAAGTATTTGGTATGGTTTATAAGTTTTTAACTCAAAGATTTAGATGGTTACTCAAGTTCTTACGGAAAAGTTTGATGATTTAACTTGTGCTGATGAAAAATTTGAAATAAATTTTGTTGTGTGTATTCTTTTATAGACCAATTTAGCAGTAGAAAGTCAAATGGACATACTTTAGATTTATCGCATCATTGGCCTATCTTCATTACCTACCATTTTTCTTTTGGATTTGTTTTTCCGTTTTGCCCCAAATGATTAGGGAAGGGTAGTGTACAATAATGGATTTAGGAGGATACTGGAAGGGTGATCTCACTAGTTCTAAAGCTACGTATAACTCTTTGATTTATATTTTGCATAACATATATATATGTGTGTGTGTGTTATGTGTGTTATGTGTGTGTGAAATTGTATATTTTAGACCACCAATTTTATAAAGATATATAATAATGTAACGTGGTTGAAAGAGTTTACACAGAATTTACCATCTGCCTGTTTGGACTGATCAAAAGTTTTGTTGGATGAGTCCTTGCTTTTTTAATTTTCAAAAGAAGTTTCATTAACTTTTGTTACGTTTTTAATTATAGTAAGTAATTTAAGCCTCCATATGATAGGGATAAATAAATCCTGATTATATAATTAAATATTAAAAGGTGTGGGCTGCTAGGCCCAATAAGAAGATGTATGACATTCAGACCAAGAAGGTCAACACATTGATCAGGCCTGATGGACCAGATCAGGCTTGATGGAACAATGAAGGCCAAAAACCCTGGTTATTTATTAATTTCGTAATTAATAAATAAAGGAGGAAAACAGCTATTAAGATAAGTCCTAGTGGGGATATAAGTCCTTGTAGATTGGCCTCAAGGGGACCTAAAAAGATAAGGAATCAGTTTCCTACTATCTAGGACTCCAAAGTCCATTCTAATTATGAGACTTGCCCACCAAGTCTCCTATACCAAGTCCAATTCAAGGACTCCCAACATCTATATAAGGGGCCTCACCCCACAGATCAGAACTACATTTTTTGGATTGATTCTCTAATTCACAGAGATACGTAGGCATCTCGTAAAGGCAGAATTAAGCTACGAAACACGAGAGCAGCCATTAAAGGCCTTGAGCTCCCGAATCTTAGTAATAAATACAGCAAATAATAACCTTAGTTTTTTATCCATAACATTTGGCGCCGTCTGTGGGAAGTGAACAATAACCATGGCGAGAACACGGAGAACAACTAGCGCTCTGGAAGAGGGAACACCATCAGGGGCAACTCAGGTGATTTCGTCAACCGTGGAGATTCCTCCCCACTCAACTTATGCATCTACTCAAGCGAAAACCCAGATAGGGGCAACTCAATCTCAGCCACAAGGGACGACTCCCCCGACTATTCAAGGTACGAATCCTCAAGTTCAACAAATACATATACCTGTAAATTCTTGACCCATCGGGTATGAATATTCAACTGTTGTTACCACTAACTCCCCTTATGGGATGCCCCTTTACCCCGAGGTTGGAGGAAGTGGATATGCTGGGCGAAGTGAAGCACGAGGGCAATCGCCCCCTTATATACGAGGTTTGGCTCCTACCCCAAGGATCGGGAATTTTCTGGTCCTTACACTGAGAGAGATTCCGAATCTTCGGATGATGAAGTGGCCCCAAGAAGGAGACGTCCAGGCAAGGAGCCGATGGCAGATGGAAGGCAACGCCCTCGAAGCACCCAAGGGGCGAATCCCCAGGAAGTGCAGGAAAGGATAAGGGCTCATGAGGCTGAGATCCAAAGGCTGAGGCATGACTTGGAAGCTCACCAGGCCGCCAGACCCCAGATACCTCCTAGGGGGAGAAATCCTCCTCCTGTCATAGACCTGGATGGTCCAGTACGAAGAAGGGCTGTCTTCCCAAGAACTGATCCAAGCAATCTCCTTCCCCTTGGAGACCCTGATGATCCAACTCCACCCTTCACAGAAGAAATAATGAATGCCCATATCTCAAGGAAATTCAAGATGCCCGTTATCAAAGCCTATGACGGTACCGGAGACCCCGCTAACCATGTCAGGACATTCTCTAATGCACTGCTGCTGCAACCCGTGAATGATGCTATTAAGTGCCGGGCCTTCCCTCAAACCCTGTCGGGTATGACTCAAAGATGGTACAGTCACTTACCCCCAAACTCTATTGGATCATTCAGAGAGTTAAGTCAGGCTTTTATTAAGCAATTCATCAGCGGGAGAGTCCATAAGAAAAGTTCAGCATCTCTTATGAGTATTGTGCAGGGAGCTAAGGAATCCTTGAGAGATTACCTGAATCGTTTCACAAAAGAGGCTTTAAAAGTCCCGAACCTTGATGATAAGGTAGCCATGATAGCACTACAACAAGGAACTAGGGATGAATTTTTCAAGATGTCTTTGGCCAAACGTCCCCCTGAAAGCATGTTGCAGCTCCAAGAGAGGGCAGGGAAGTATATCAAGGTTGAAGAAAGTATGAGGAAGACCGTAATAAGTAATGAGCCCACTGGAGGCAAGAAGCGGAAAACTAATCTAGAATATATTGCAAAGGACAAATATCCTAGAACCGAACAAAACCCTGATTCAACCCCCAAGAAGGGAGGACCTGGGCAAAAGTTCACTGAATACGCTAAGCTGAATGCTCCTAGAAGTCAAATTTTGATGGAGATTGAGAAAGATAGAGATATTCGCTGGCCTAAGCCCTTGAAAGGTGATCCCGCCAAGCTAGATAAGAGCAAGTATTGCAGGTTTCACAAGGATGTTGGCCATGACACCGATGAGTGTAGGCAATTGAAAGATGAAATTGAGTTTTTGATTCGAAAAGGAAGATTGAACAAGTATACTGGAGATGGAGGGGACAGAAATAATAGTGGAAGGAAGAATTTTGAAGATCGTAGGAGGGACCAAGACGATCAGGGGCGGAATCCCCAACCTAGAGGGCCGGTTATAAATGCAATTTTTGGAGGACCACGACGCCCTCGAGGACCTATGATAAACACGATCTTTGGAGGTCCGACTGCTGCTGGATTGTCCAAAAATTCAAGAAAGGCATATACTAGAGAGGTTATGCATATTGGTGGAGAAGCCCCGAAGAGGGTTAGGACAGAAGTAACATTGACTTTTGATGATTCTGACCTAGAGGATGTAAAGTTTCCTCATGACGACCCGCTGGTCATAACACCAATAATAGGAAATAGCCCGGTTAAGAGGGTCCTGGTGGATAATGGTGCTTCAGTGGATATATTGCTCCACGACGCCTTTCTAAGGATGGGGTATAACGATTCCCAGTTGACACCAACCGACATGCCGATATATGGATTTGCTGGAGTAGAATGTCCTGTGGAAGGGATTATCAAATTGCCAACCACCATAGGTATGGAACCAAGACAAGCAACGCAGATGTTGGATTTCGTGGTGGTAAAGGCTAGTTCAACTTATAATGCTATCATGGGGAGAACAGGGATACATGCCTTTAAGGCAGTCTCCTCTTCCTACCATTCAGTTATGAAGTTTCCCACCCAAAACGGGATTGGAGAAGAGAGAGGAGATCAAAGAATGGCTAGAAGCTGTTATGTGGCCTCTTTGAGGGCAGATGGAGTCGGGGGGCAGGTTCTTCCTATTGAAGATATGGATGTCCGAGATAATGACGAGAAGAGAGGAAAGCCAGCAGAAGAATTGGTTTCGGTTCCTTTAGACCCCGAGAATCCTGAGAGGGTGACTTTAATTGGAGCCACGTTAGAGGAGCCACTTAGAGGGAAGTTAGTGAAATTTTTGCAAGAAAATAGTGATGTGTTTGCATGGTCAGCAGCTGATATGCCAGGCATAGACCCGGAGTTGATTACTCACAGGTTAAACGTGGATCCAAGCCGGAAGACAGTAAAACAAAAGAAAATAAATTTTGCCCCAGAAAGACAAGAGGCTATAAAACAGCAAGTAGAAAAACTCTTAGAGGCTGGTTTCATTGAGGAGATCCAATTTCCGGAGTGGTTAGCAAATCCTGTAATGGTGAGGAAGGCTAATAGAAAGTGGAGGATGTGTATAGACTTTACTGATCTGAATGATGCATGCCCTAAAGACTGTTTTCCACTACCAAGAATTGATACTTTGATTGATGCCACTGCTGGACATGAGATGCTGAGTTTCATGGATGGATTTAGCGGATACAACCAGATCAAAATGCATAAGGATGACATTCCAAAGGTATCATTCATCACTGACTTTGGTGTTTATTGTTATCTTGTTATGGCGTTTGGTCTCAAGAATGCAAGAGCCACCTATCAAAGGTTGGTGAATAAAATTTTTAAGGATCTAATTGGTAAGACTATGGAAGTCTATGTTGATGACATATTAGTCAAGAGTCTAGCAAAGACTGATCATATAACCCATTTCAGGGAAGCTTTTGAGGTCCTGAGGTACCACAAGATGATGTTAAATCCTACAAAATATGCTTTCGGAGTAGGATCTGGAAAATTCTTGGGATTAATGGTCTCAAAGAGGGGAATTGAGGCTAACCCCGATAAAATAAAGGCGATCCTAGACATGGAACCACCAAAAACTGTCAAGGATGTTCAGAAGCTCACAGGAAGGGTTGCTGCGCTAGGACGATTCATCTCCAAGTCGGGAGACAAGTGCTTGTCATTCTTCAAGTCACTAAAGAACATCAAAGACTTTGTATGGAGTGAGGAAAACCAGAAGGCATTTGAAGAGTTGAAGAAGTATATGGCCCAGGCCCCGTTGTTGGCCAAGCCAGTTCTGAGTGAAGTTTTATTCTTGTACTTGGCTGTTTCAGAGAGCGCCTTGAGCGTGGTGTTGGTTAAGGAGGAGCTAAAAATCCAGAAACCCGTATATTATGTCAGCAAAATTCTGCATGGTGCTGAATTGAATTATTCAACTATTGAGAAATTTGCTCTAGCCTTGGTAAGTGAGAAATATCATTCACAGTCCCAAGGCAAGTGGGAGATTGATTAAGTGGGCAATAGAGTTGGGAGAGTTCGATCTCAAGTATAAGCCACGTACGGCCATAAAAGCCCAGGCACTAGCTGACTTCGTGGTGGAATGTACCATACCCAACCAAGAAGTCGAGGGGCGGGAAGATACCACACCTCAAGACAAGGGAGTCGACGATGGGGACAGAGAGAAGGATGATAAGGAGAAAGAATATTGGGTTCTCTATTTTGATGGAGCATCAAAAACAAATTCCAGTGGAGCAGGGTTGGTTTTGCAAAGCCCTGATGGATTCTTAATTGAGTATGCTATGAAGCTAGACTTCCCAACCATAAATAATGAGGCAGAGTATGAAGCCCTGATTGCTGGCCTTGGTCTAGCTGGGACACTTAGAGTCAAAAACTTAAAGGTTCGTGGAGATTCGAAGCTGATCATATCCCAGGTAAAGGGAGAATTTGAGGCAAGGGATGATACGATGGCTAAGTATGTCCGCCTAGTAAGGGCTGTGATGACCCAATTTAATGAATGCCATGTTGAACACATTCCAAGGGAAGAAAATGCTAAGGCAGATGCGCTATCAAAGTTTGCTTCATCGGAGATAGAAGAAAGTTCGGGAAGTGTGTACTTCCGTGTTTTGAAGACACGAAGCATAGATGTTAAGCTTGTGGCTCCCATAGGCCTGGGGACGTCATGGATTGATCCTATCAAGGCTCACATTCAAACCGGTTGGTTGCCAAGTGATGCAACTGAAGCACGGAAGTTAACTGTTCGAGCACTAAGGTACTCTTTGATAGATGGGATTCTTTACAAAAGATCTTTCGTGGTTCCCTACTTGAGGTGACTCGGGCCCGATGAGGCATGCTTGGCTCTTGAAAAAGTACATGAAGGTGTTTGTGGACAACACTTGGGGGGCAGAGCCCTGGCTCATAAGATAACCCGTCTAGGCTTTTATTGGCCGAAAATTATGGCTGATGCCAAAGAATATGTGAAGAAGTGCGACCGCTGTCAGAAGCACGCACCTGTTGTTAGACAACCTCCCGAGATGCTGACATCTATCAACTCGCCTATTCCCTTTGCTATGTGGGGGATGGATATTCTAGGGCCTTTCCCTATGGCCACGGCACAAAGGAAGTTCCTGATTATAGCCATTGATTATTTCACTAAGTGGATTGAAGCCAAACCCTTGGCCAAAATCACAACTAAACAAGTTGCACAATTCTTGTGGGAAAACATTATGTACCGATATGGAATTCCCTGTGTCCTAGTCACCGACAATGGAACGCAGTTTAACAACGAGGAATTCAAGAAGTATTGTGAAGAAAATGAAATTGAGTTACGGTTCACCTCCGTGGCTCACCCACAAGCCAATGGGCAAGCAGAAGTAGCAAATCGAATAATCCTAGATGGACTAAAGAAGAGGATCGAGAAGTCAAGAAATAATTGGGTGGATGAGATACTTCCCATATTGTGGGCCTATAGGACTACTTGTAGAGTCACGACAGGAGCAACTCCCTTCATGTTGGCATATGGGGCAGAAGCAGTAGTTCCAGTGGAGATATCACATTCCTCTCCAAGGATTCAGGCTTTCAATGCCGAGGAAAATGAGGAAGGACAAAGGTTGGCTCTAGACTTAATCGATGAAGTGCGAGATGAAGCACATGCAAAGATAGTAGAGTATCAGAAGAAGGCTTCATTCTACTACAACTTAAGGGTTAAAGAAAGGTTCTTTAAACAAGGAGACCTAGTTTTAAGGAAGATGGAAGCTTCCGGGGTAGGACAGAAAGGGAAGCTTGCCCCGAATTGGGAAGGGCCGTATAAAGTCAAGAGCATTCAAGGTAGAGGAACCTACAAGTTGGAGACAATGGATGGTTTTGAAATCCCAAGAACTTGGCATGCACAAAACCTGAAGGTTTACTATGTGTAGGGAAATTGAATACGATTCTCACTTGTCTGGATGACAAGTAGGTTGAAAAACACCTTGAAGCTTTGCTTGCATAGGATTTTATATTCCAGTAGAAAGCACATTGTCAGGTTATTATTATTGTTAAGGGTCGAACCCATATTATGTAAGGTTTTGAAAAACCAGACTTCAAATTGAAGAGTTCGAAATTATTTCAACCTATGGATGTTTGAGTTGTGATAGCACTTGTGTGGCCAATTAGTTTAAGTTTGAATGCATATTAAAGTATCGAAAAGATAAAGGAGAAAGATGCGAATAAGGAAAGTAGCATATAAAATAACCCCGGAGGGTAATAAGTTCTGATACAAACAAAAGTCCAGACATAAATTAAGAATAAAATTACAAAATGAAAAAACTACTCCTCCATGCGGGAGCCTTCATTCTCTTGCTCCTTATCAGCACTTTCAGCATCCTTCGCAGGAGAAGCGGGAGGAGAAGCAGTGTTAGGATCCAAGATGCGATCATCTGGCTGAGGGGAGTTGAAGAGGGCATCTATGATGTCCTCCGACTCAGCCTTCTCAGGACTTATAAAGTCCTTAGGGTCGACTAAGCCCGGGTGCTTCTCAGAAACCGCCTTCACGGCCGCGTCCCATCCCTG
Source organism: Apium graveolens (assembly GCF_009905375.1). NCBI lineage: Eukaryota > Viridiplantae > Streptophyta > Magnoliopsida > Apiales > Apiaceae > Apium > Apium graveolens. The sequence continues at coordinate 276,377,510 of NC_133650.1, read as the reverse complement.
AGTAAACTGTAGGGAATAAAGACCCTCATCATGAATCTCCATGAGATTCTTAAACTTGTCAGAATCCATATAGTCATCAATGAGCTTATCCTTATCGCTCCTAAGTTTCACTAGCTCGGAATGAGGCTTAGCCAACTCCTCTTTCTTCGTGTCCAGCTTCTTTTCCAGGACCTTGGGTCTCTCCTCCCATTTCTTCATCTCCTTCTCAAACCCATCTGAGTTACCCTTCCAGGACCTAGCCTGATGGAGGGCCGCCTGGAAGTAGGTATTACTCCGCAAAGGAATATGTATGAGTTAGCACAAGTTCGTTGGAATACAAGAAAGTTGGGATTCAAAGAAAAAAGAAAGTTACCGCAACTTGGGCTTGAGAACCCAGAAGCTCAATAGTCTCAATATCACTCCCCGTAACAATGTCAGTGAAGTCGTGGGGAGTGATGGAATGGTACGACCAATCCTTAGCGTGTTTGGTGGATCCAACCACCGTATCGCTCCTCCTGAAGTCCCAGTTAGGCCTGAAGGAATGTGCCTTAAGTGGAGGATCCACATCGTCCCCCAGCTCAACCACCGGGACGTGGGGCTTAAGAAAAGAAGGACCGTCAGGTTTGCTCCTGGGGTCCCTGTTTAGCTTGGCCCTCTTCTGGCGGCCTGACTCCCCTTCCTTGGGCCTGTTGACATTATTGATGGCCTCACAAGCTGAAAAGGAAAGATAGAAAGAATATTAAATTACAGGAGAGATAAAACGTTATAATTAAAGGGAAGGAAAAATGGTTATCCAGTTATAAATTTACCCTTATCACTGGCCTGAGAGAGACCGACTTTCTTCAAGGAAAAATCTTCTAAGAGGGTCCAGGTGTCTATTTTCCCATCATCTGAAATTAAGGCTTGGTAGGCCACCTCCTCCTCATCAGATAATCTGATACTACCTGGACTCCCATCTGACACTTTGCAAAAGGGCCTACGGAAGAGTGTGGCCCAATCACCCCCAGCCCAGGTCAGCCTCACAAACTCGTCCCTCCATTTGGGGTTGTTCTCAACTATGGAATTACTATCAAAGATATGAGGGATTTTGGGCCGTTGACGAATTAAAACCCAACCTGGTTGACTCATGGAGCTATTATAGAATTGGAAAACTTTCCTAAAGACAGCTACTGAAAGAGGAAAATTGTTTCTAAGACAAAGGACCATAAAACAGATAATGTTCCTTCAAGCGTTAGGTGGGAGTTGACAAGGGTTGATTTGTACATCGGCAAGTAAACGAGGAATAAATTCATGGAATGGGAACCTAAGACCCGCGGTCAGGGCTCCTCGATAGATAAACAAAGTATCCCCCTCCCAATTACAAGTCCTATCCCCAGGGGCGGCTGGAGTGATCCTAAGGTGGGGTGGAAGTCTGTACAGAGTGTTCATGGACTCTATCCTACCATCTAACTCATGAAAGGTGTTACCATGGTTATACGAATCTAACTCAGATAGAGAGGGATATTCATCACCTCTCGAGTTAATCATATCAAGCAGGGAAGTATATGGAGATTGAATTTGAATGTTTGTACCTCTCTTAGAGACATTCATCTTCTGCAAACGAGCCAAGTCACGATCCGCCATTGATATGCTTCGATTGAAGGCTTGAAACCCAGAAAAAACCTGAGAAAAGTGGAGCTGCGGTGGCTGAGGTCGCCGGAAATCGCCTTCTCAAAGGGAGAACTCTAGAGAGATTTATGAGAGAAAATGAGAAATGAGAAGTGAAGTGAGGATTCTCACTCACACTGCATTTATATAGGCGAAAAGCTCGGAATACGAGGCGTTTCTAGGCCCATTTAGCCAGGCCCAACCTAAAAGCCCATCTACCAGAAATATCAGGAAAAATCTAGAAGCTCCTGTGGAAAATGAAGGGTTGAAAATCGACCAGAATTTTAAAATGGTTCGATCAGAGTTCTAATCGACAAAGAAGAAAATCCTGATCGATACTTCAATCGATCAAGAGGGAAGAAACCTATTAAGTTCGATCAGAGTCCTGATCGACGCCAAACAGGATCCTGATTGATACTTTATTCGAACAGAAGGAAGGAAATCCCCTAAGTTCGATCAGAGTCCCGATCGACCCCAAAAAGGATCCTGATCGATATCTCATTCGAGCAAGAAGGAAGAAAACCACTAAGATCGATCAGAGTCCTGATCGACACAAAAGAGAATCCAAATCGATATTTCATTCGATCAGAACGGTAGAAAGCCACTTAGTTCGATCAGAATCCTGATCACAATCGATCAGGAATTCTGGTCGATTAAGCCCATGTTTCAGTTGACTAGAGTGTCACTTTGAAGGCTAGTTCGATCAGAGTCCTGATCGAAATCAATCAGGAATCCTGATCGATTCTGCATGGATCCTGATCGAAGATCCCGTCGACCAGACTGTTAGTTCCTGAGTTAGTTCGATCAGGATCCTGATCGAAATCGGTCAGGAATCCTGATCGATTTTTTATACATCCGGATCGATTTTTTATACATCCTGATCGATTTTTTATACATCCTGATCGATTTTAAGGCAGAAAATTAGGGAAAAATCCAGAAATTAAGGATAAATCCCAGAAAATTAGGGAAAAATCCAGAAATTAAGGATAAATCCCAGAAAATTAGGGAAAATCCATAAATTAAGGATAAATCCCAGAAAATTCCAGAAAATTAGGGAAAAATCCAGAAATTAAGGATAAATCCCAGAAAATTCCAAAAAATTAGGGAAAAATCCAGAAATTAAGGATAAATCCCAGAAAATTCCAGGAAATTAGGGAAAAATCCAGAAATTAAGGATAAATCCCAGAAAATTAGGGAAAAACCCAGAAATTAAGGGAAAAATTCCTGGAAATTAAGATAATTCCTGAAAAATCGTTGTAAATGTGTAGGTCACTCCACACTTTACGCAAAAAACGAAACCCTGTAAGGGAATAAATAGACTTAACATCTGCGAAACCTGATCAGTGTTTCCCAAAAGTTGGGGGGCAAATGATAGGGATAAATAAATCCTGATTATATAATTAAATATTGCAAGGTGTGGGCTGCTAGGCCCAATAAGAAGATGTATGACATTCAGACCAAGAAGGTCAACACATTGATCAGGCCTGATGGACCAGATCAGGCCTGATGGAACAAAGAAGGCCAAAAGCCCTGATTATTTATTAATTTCATAATTAATAAATAAAGGAGGAAAACAGCTATTAAGATAAGTCCTAGTGGGGATACAAGTCCTTGTAGATTGGCCTCAAGGGGACCTAAAAAGATAAGGAATCAGTTTCCTACTATCTAGGACTCCAAAGTCCATTCTAATTATGAGACTTGCCCACCAAGTCTCCTATACCAAGTCCAATTCAAGGACTCCCAACATCTATATAAGGGGCCTCACCCCACAGATCAGAACTATGTTTTTTGGCTTGATTCTCTAATTCACAGAGATACGTAGGCATCTCGTAAAGGCAGAATTAAGCTACGAAACACGAGAGCAGCCATTAAAGGCCTTGAGCTCCCGAATCTTAGTAATAAATATAGCAAATAATAACCTTAGTTTTTTTATCCATAACACCATACATGATTCCTGGACCTGCCCCTGTTCGTGAGTGTGAAAAAGATATGTCCTAAGTCCAATCATGTATGAGGATTTAGGAATAAATTTTATGTAATCCGTTTTGATTTTATTGATATTAATAAAAGGCTTGTTTTGTTTTTATTGATGGCTCTATCTATTTAAATGTTTAAATAAGATATACCACAGTTTAGAGTAAAGCTTTTTATGGATTGTGATGAGATCATAATAATGAGACCTAAAAGATGATAACTCTAAACTTAAATAGTTTCTGGTCGTAGGATTACTAACTGGTAATAAATAATTCGCAAAGATCGGTACATACTATGCCTGCTTCATTATGAAGAATGTCTGTTCTCATAGATATTTATGTGGTGACACTATAGCTAGTATGTAGGTGCTTATTATAGAATAAGTTCACTGAACATGACTCACACAGCGGAACAACTGATGGAGTTCACTCACGTGTTAGCAGTTGTTCACATAGTGATAGTTGTACAAGTATCCTTAGACTTGAGGTCATCATAGTCATCTTGTGTACACTGAACTATGCTTTGGTTTAGTTCTTAGTCTCAAGGGACAATTATAAGGGCTCTACTGGGTAGGAATTTGTACACGAAGATAGTGTATGATCAATAAAGGATCTACCCCTTCCAGTGTAGGAAGAGAATGTTCAATGTTGATCCACTTATGTTAGTTCAGGAATCTCTGGCCAGAGTGATTGAAATTAGAAAGGAGTTTCTAATTTACATTAAATAGAACTAAGTATAGTGAATGGGAAAGCAAGTGATTAAATAAGATAGGCTTGACACAAGTTCTATGCCTTGTATTTAATCATGACATTGCATGGTAGAAGGAATTAATTGTACGGTAACTACTCACTGAATAGGTTCTTGGTATTCTAAGCAGTGAATTCGTATTATCCGGATAGTCGCGATATGCTGAGAAGTATCCCTCACTATGTAGAATAAATATGATTAATTTATTAATTAATCATATTTAATGAATTAGAGAATTTATATAAATAATGATAAAATAGTTTTATTATTATTTATTTCTACTACCGGTTTAATATTGAACCTACAAGGTCACACCATAAAAGAGAAGGATTTAATGGTGGAGGAATTAATTAATAATGGTTGGTAATTATTTATTTGTGAAATAAATAATTAATTAGCAGATTTAATAATTGATTAAATGAGATTTAATTAATTCTTAATATTATTAATTAAGAATTTAATTTTGGAAATTAAATCAAATGAGAGAATTATTTTTCTAAAGTGTTTAGAAAAGGGATTAATGATTAAAATGTGTTTTAATTATTAGTTAATTGGTTAATAAGAATAATCAATTAAAGGGTTAATAATAATAATATTTTATGGAAAATTTTCAGCTGAAAATTTTGCCTATAAATATACTATTATAAACCCTATTTGCCTCAACCCAAATAATTAACCCTAATTCTAAAGTAGAACAAGAGGGAGGCAACTAATTCTCTCAACCTCTTCCTCCTCCATCATATTGTACTCTTGGTGGATACCTGTGGAGTGCTTCACACTTGAGGAGCAACTGCTAGGGATTTCCGTTCATCGTTCTTGGATCGCTATTAAAGACCTATATCTTTCCATTAACGTAAAGCTTCTTAAGGTAAACATACTGAACTACGGATTAAATATTATTTTTCGTATGGATCCTGCGGAGGGTTTCGATTTTTTTAAGATTTAAATTTACATTTTCGTTGCGTTTATGTTCTAAAAACCCTTCAGAGTGTCAATTGAATAAAAGAGTGTATGCTTTCTGCATACACTCTGGTACTCTGGTATAGTTGCATTTGAATCTAAATAAAAAACTTTAACTAGTATTATAAATCGAGTATTCATATAGAGCTTTGAGAAGATATATATGTTGTTACTGGGTAGGTATTTTTTTGGGCAGAACTTGAACAAAAAATTATATTTCCTCAAGTTTTTTTGCAGTTTTTTCTCTGTTCTTTGTATGAACTTCACTTTTTTAACTTTGTCGACCTCTGTGTTGTTTTAGATCTTGACATTATATTCATTTGTTTTGGTTTAACTAATTCTAATTTTTTATATTAATATTCCAGTTTATCTACAAGATTCAGTTTGTGGTCCGTGCACTTTCTTTCTGTTGCTTGCTCAACCACGCTCAAGCGCGAGAAAATACTGAAACAAAAGTAAGTATTGTGAGATATATTGACATATTTTATTTGGATAAAACTTGTAGATAGACTTCAGTGGCTTGCAGATAGAGGCCTTTCAGTTATGTTTATAATTGGCACATAAGTGTTGATCCTGTTACAGTTTGTTCTCTGCTAAAAAAACTACAAAAATCTGACTTTTTAAACAATATTTTCTATCGATTGTGTGGTAGTTGTCTACTAGATCTAAAATTTTAGCGCAAGTACACTTATTTGAAAACTATATTGCTTAAGAATTATCTGAAGATATTTTTGTTGTAATTTAATTTATTTTTACCTTTGCTCGCTCTGCATAAAAATTACATCATCGAAAAGTGTTAGACTTACCATTGTACGATGAAAGATATAACAATTTTCTAAATATATAATGTTACCAGTAAAAATAAGGTAACTGAAATTAAGGATGAGGATGACCGACGGATATATAATTGAGGGAACGAATCAATATGTTGCTATTCTGAGTAAATTACTACGTACCCATATTTCTGAATTTATATATATATATATCATGCACCTCTGTCTCTCTGTTATACATTTGATGCACCTGAAAGGTCTCTATCTTCAATCACTTCATTTGATGCACCTGAAATGCCTCTATCTGCAATCATCATATATATTCCCAATGTTCTTACAGATACATGTTTAATTCTTATTGTTGTAATAGATCGGGAGTCAAATATGGTTGTTGATTGTTTTTATGGTTCTCATGGCATTGGGTGGTGCAAGTACTAGTAGTGGGGGTACGGGTACTAGTACTGGCGGAAGGGGAAGGGGAAGGGGAAGAGGAAGGGGAGGGGCCAGGGGAAGAAGTGATGTAGGGGACAGGGAAAGGGGAGAAGCCATGGGAAGGGGTGATGGGGGTGATATCATGCATATTGAAAATGGTGGCAGAGTTGATGAGGAGGATGATATAGCAGTTATTGTTGAAAGTCTTCAGCGAAAAGCTTCACAGGGCGATTTCCATAAAAGACCGATAAATGGGGTTAAACTTGGGACTGTTCACTTTATTGATGGATGGTAATGTAACTTAATATTTATTTTATTAAAATTTTTATAGTCTTATTACTTGTCTTTTTTTTGGGTCGGAACTTGAATGTTTGTGTTATTTTAACTATTACAGTATCAAAGAGGCTCATATAAAAAGACTCCACTGGCCATTGTTTGATCTCTTTGGGACAAAGATACCATAAATATAAGTGGAAAAACAAGAGAAGCTTTTCTGGATAGCTGTGCAATTGATTACAGGGTATTTAAGTACTTACGAGTTGGTAAATTATTAGTTTGAATTTAGGCTAAGAATTGTGTATATTTTGTTTGGCAAGTTTATTACAACTATGAGTGTACAGATGAAGAAGGAGATAGATATGTTAAAGCTCATATTCAAAATAACTGGAAGCAGCTTCTTAGCAAGGAGAAGAGTCGCGCGAATGAGAGAGTGAAACTAGCCATAAGTCTAGGCTACACTCATGCAACCAGACTTATGGTGAAGCCACATTATTTTAACGAGGGTGCTTGGGAAAGCATCACTAAGCATTGAGAGACCGAAAAATTTTAGAAGGCTTCAGAGATAGGGAGAAATATCGTGCTAAGTTGGACTTCAATCACAAAAGTGGGGCTGTTCCCTTCTGTGTGAGAAGATGGGTACATTCTGATCCCTTTTTTATGCATTTATACATGTGCATTTTTTTACAGGCTATTCTTTTTGTCTGTTTCTGAAATCTTAGAGCAAAATACATTATTATTATGTCAACCTTTATTAATACTTATATTCTAGTCCGTGTCTCCCTGATATGTTGTTGTTACTTGTTAAGCTTCCTTTCTGCAAGTTCATCTACAAAGAGATTGTTCTTGGGGAGTATTCACACAGGAAGGACATCATATAAAATTACAGTCTTAATTTATTTTAAGGTAAAATCAACTATTTTAATGTAATAGGGAGAGCAACAAATTATGATAATAATGTATTAGCCATTATTAAAACAAATTATTTGAACTTATCAGGGTGAATTTACCATTATTAAAATGTATTAGCCAAAGTTAACTTGGGGAAATTATATAAAATTATTAACATTTTTCATATAAAAGTTTGAATATATATTTGTAATAATAAAATTAAACTCTGCATTTATAAAAATACATTAAATTTGTATTAAGAACTCACGTAGAGAAATAACTCAAACCTTAGGTGATTACAGATTAAAAAGTAACAGTTTGTTAAATGTTCAGTTGTATTTTCTAATTGAAATAGCTTAGTTGCATCAAATGCCCTTGTCAACTTAGGTGAATGTTTTGTACCTGGGCTTAGTCTTTGTTAAGACGGTAAAAACTCAATTCACATAAATTAGGCATGCATGAGTCTCAAATTACTTAAATTTGTTCTATACTCAAATTGTTGGTTTTAAATCCAATAAATAATATGAATTTGTTGCCCACCTACATTTTGTATTATTAACTACGTCTTCTTGATCTATTGTTTGATTATAATGAATTTAATTTAATTTGACTTTAATTTTATTTTTTTGACGTGTGACTTGGATTGTGTGGGTGTGGTGGGGGGTGGGGGGATGGGTAGATAGAACAACAAATCTAGAGTTAAAAGTAAAATGTGTACCTTAATTATACATCTTATACATTTTTTGTACCTAAAGTATTAATTGGGCATACTGTGTAATTGCAATATGTGTGCTCCTGTTTGTTTTTACTACTTCCGTTAACTCTACTTTATTTTTCCTCTCTTTCACTGAGCGCTCTAAAGTTCGAAATTGGAACTATATGCCCCATTTTTCTTATGTTTACATTAAAACATGTTTATGAACCTTGTCTGAATTCTGATCAAACTCAGTTTTGAGAAACTTCTTAGCATCACAAATTACACCAATATTATATTTTGTCAATTATATAAATTTGAATACCTAACTGAACCTTTATGCTGTTGGATTCTTAAAAATTAAAATTATTGTAAAAAACCTAATGTCCCTAAGTAAATAATAAAATTAACTAAGAAGGCCAACTAATAAGTCAGCCTTAAGACCAACTAATAAGTCATCCTTAAGATTAACTAGTAAATTAACATTTTAGGTCATACTTGTGGAATGTCAGGGGGGTGTTTTTCCATTTATACAAATAATACATGAATAATTTCTTTTTATCCTCCTAATTAAATTAGGCACCATCTTTATTTTTACCTGTACAGAAGCAGTTCATATATAACCAGTCCTCGACCATAATTTCTGAGTACTTGAAGTATGTAGCATACGTCTTCTGCTTGCTTGAGCACCTACAGTTTGCACGAACATCTGAAAGGGTCTAAAACATTGAACTAAACAAGTGATTTTAGTTTGAGATTAAATTTTCAACCTTGCTTTTTATTACACCTTTTATAATTTCCACTTATTTTCTATTTATTGTAGGAATTGGATGCTAATTTGGAGACACCTATGACTTATCTGGAATTTTTTGAATGTCTACAACATCGACGAGCTAACAATAAAAAAAATAATGGTTTCTTGCAAACTTTATCCAGTCAATTGAATTTTTGTACTAATATATTTTATTATGGTTTCTTTTCTTTTTGTTTGGACTATTTGTTATAAATTGTATTTTGTAGGAATCTTTAGAGGCCATGGTCAGCACTCAATCAACCCTCGAGGAACCTCTCTCACCGGCTAGCCAAAGGAAGCGAGAATTGGAACTACTTATAAAGGCAAGAATGCCAAAGAAAAACAAAGTCGTATTGTATCCTCGAAGTTCTTTATCGGAGTTATTTGGAGCTGATGAGGCAGCTAGATTAAAGACATCTCAGTCCGCTCAGGCCTCTCAAATAAGCATTCCGGATAATGCATACTCACTTATCCGAAGGGTTCTATCCGAAGTGATGTTAGATATATTTGATAATGTCATGACTAATATGATTTGTATTTAGTTTTCAGATCTTACTTAACAGGACAAATCAGTACTTAACTAGAAATCAGCACTTATACTGAAGTCAGAACTTAAGTTGTCAGAACTTAAGTTATCAGGAGATATTTATCAGGAGATAATCAGGACTTAAGGAGACTTTCAGATAAGGAAGGCGGCTGATTAAAAGGAAAGAAGATCAAGACAAACGCAAGAAGAGATATACATGAAGAAGGAATTCTATGAAGAATAGAATACTTGGAAGAAAAGATAACTAGTTGATATATTTTAGGAAGCAGAATTACATTCCATATCAATTAGAATTTATCTTGTAACTGTGTAGTATATAAACACAGACATAGGGTTCACACTATATGTGTTATCATAATCGAAGTTATTATTTATTGTAATCCTAGCAACTCTCGTGATAAGTTGTTCATCACTGAGAGAGGACAGTTCCATATTGTAACAGAGTTTATTGTGTTGAATAAAATCTGTTTTCTGTTACTTGTGTTCTTATATTCGATTTGATTGTGATAAATACTGTATTCAACCCCCTTCTACAGTGTGTGTGACCTAACAAGTGACCAATATGGTGAAGTCTTTGGACGGCATGAATCGAGTCCTCGTGTAAAACTTAATGAATTGATTGAAAAATCAGCCACTACAGCTTTTCCAGAAAATACCAATCCGGTGCAACAATCATCATGGGACCAATATATGCGGATTGCAAATGAGATCATTGATTAAGTGATGCAGAATTTTGAGAAAGTTATTGTGGAGGTAACACTTTAACTTTAATTGTGAAGTTTAATTTAAGCAATTGATGTATCATATTAGCAGATTTATGGTTTATAGTATTACACATCTGAATCTTTATTTGTTAGTATTACACATCTAAATCTTTATTTCTTGCTCTGTGTGGTTGTCATTAGATTAATTTCAGCTAAATCAAAATTAGGGTTTGTGTAATTAGTGAATCAATTGTTTTCACATATGTTTGAAATGTTTTATAAATTTAACTCCTATTTAATTTGAAGCTCTATATTCTCATTTCTCGATAATTTTGTTTCAATTGTATTAAGGTTTTTTAGATGTAATTAAAAATATAATCTTGATAAAGTTAATTGGATGCTGGATCTTGCTTCTGGTTGTTTTGGTATCCGATTTGAGAGAGAATTCTCTGCTTTTTTGTATGGATTATATTTTTTATGTACATGGAATGTTAAGGAACATTTACAATGATGAATCTAGTGATATTTACTTGTTTGAGATAATGGTAGTGTTAATTGTGGATTGTAGATTTGATAAGTGTTGTTAACTTCATATTTCTATTCACGGGAATAAGTAGAGCCATATTGGAAGCTGTATTTGTTGTTTTTGGTGTCACAATCTTGATTTAGATAAGGGTCTGTTTTCTTCCATATTGATCTTCCAAGTTCTGTGTTACTGACCTGCCCAAGGCTTTTAGGCTTAAACTGTCAGAAGATGTTTCTTTTTCACCCATAAGCGAGGGGTTTTATATACATCAATTATGCTTTTTGTTGGTATTTTATCTTGTATAGATAGTTTATAAATATTTATTAAGTGAGATATGAGGTTAACAGACTCATTTTGTGCTTAGTGTATTTATTCTACTCTATGACATTGATGTATGTTGTGAAGTGAAGAAGTTATGCTAACATTTTTTCTTCAACTTAGCTAACTTGATTCTGATTAAATAAACTTATATATATATATGGTGCAGTTACTTTACCTGTACAGAAGCAGCTGCATTTTGGAACATGAAATTTGAATTTCAACAGCTTAAATAATTACTTAAAGGCACGTTATTCTTTGTCTATGTGGGATGAAACACCATAAAGAGTTCCAGGGGAGCATACCAGGCTTTTACTAGAGATGGATGATGAACACGACCTCGACCTGAATTTGTTCTACTATCCTCTTTATGAGTAGTTTTTATAAGTTTAATTATTTTTGCTAGCTGGTACTTTTAAGCAAACTATGTAGCGGTTAACTTAAACTTGATGTAGCAGCTGCTGTTTGGTGTAGCAGCTGCTGTTTGGTACTTATTTGATAGTTTTTAATGGATGTGTGGGGAATGTAATTATGTTTTGTCATTTTTGGTTGTTCATTTTTTCTGTTTTGATGTAAGTTATTAAATGTGAATGGTTAGTTAAATTGATAAATGAATGAGACAGGTTTCAATTCTAAAGAATTAAGAATATATGGCTCCAGGCCATTTTTGTGTTTGAAATTAAACATATAAAAGCCACCGTCTTCAGTGACTTTAATAAGTAAGCGGGTCAGTGAAAATCAAGAAGCGGGAAGTTCAAATTTTCACCAAAATGTTAAAGGGGCTATGTGAAACTTTGACTTGAATTAAAAGCAACCGTCAAAGCGGTCGCTTTTATATAAATTCCACCGCGAAAAAACAATTTCGACAAGGTTAAAAGCCACCGATAGAAGGCGGTCAATTTTGTACTAAATTCCACCGATTTCAGTCATTTATAGGTAAAAGCAACCGATTTTAAACCGGTGGCTTTTAGCCCTTTTTCTTGTAGTGTATCGATACTATTATATTAAAGACGAAACATTAAAAATTTGGTTGTTGGGCATTGTTGGTCACTGATTGCTCAATTCAGAGTCGTCAGATCAAATCGATAAGAACCGTTAGATTTATTCTTAAAAATTAGTATTATTTAAGAGGTATAAGGTTCGAATCATGCTAGCAATATATTAAAATTATAAAAAAAATTAGTATTCTTTAAGAGGTACAGGGTTCGAATCCTGCCAGCAATATATTAAAATTAGAATTTACAATATATAATGATAAAAACAACCGTGCATTACACGGGTTATATACTAGTACTATTATATTAAAGACGAAACATTAAAAGTTTGGTTGTTGGTGGTTGTTGGTCATTGATCACTCAATTCAGAATCGTCAGATCAAATCGATAAGAACCGTTAGATTTATTCTTAAAAAATAGTATTATTTAAGAGGTATAAAGTTCGAATTCTGACAGTAACATATTAAAATTATAAAAAAAATTAGTATTATTTAAGAGGTATAAGGTTCCAATCTTGCCAATAACACATTAAAATTAGAATTTAAAATATATAATGATAAAAACAATTGTGCATCGCACGAGTTATATACTAGTATATTAATATATCAGATATGGTGGTTATAATCTAATATACTACTGATAAAAAATATAGTTAATATTTCAACACGAATGTAATTTTTTCTGTAAAGTATTAAAAATACATCCCAAAATGTATTACTTAAATTTGAGAAGGAGACAGAGATTCACTAGAAAAATGGAATAGCTATTAATCAAATTACTAATAAAATAATAAATATAAATATAAATTATATGTCTTACATATGAAATATTATATATATGTGTGTTGTGTGTGTATTAAAATATTTTAAACATTATATATTATATATGTTTCAAATTTTTATCGAATTTCAGTGTTGGATCTTATTTCAGATTTCGGACCGGTTATCGAATTGGTATAATTGAAATTCAAATTCAATTAAAAAATTTGAAATTCGGTAATTTGAAATTTTAAGATTTAGGATTGGTTATTACTTTGGTCAGGTTAATTTGACATCCTTAATTTTTTTTCATATATTGGCTATAAGGTAGACATGATAATTTGATACACGGCACATAACAATATGAATATTTTAATTTTTATATTTATATTTATATTTTGAATACAAAATATAAATATATATGTCAATTTTATATTTATAAAATTTAGGTCAAGTGTTAGGTGATCACTTTATACTCACTGTCAAGCAATTTTGCTATTTTACGAACCTGTTCGAGCTACAACTACAATAGTCGAAATTCATCCATCCTCAATGAAGGTAACCTACGAGTGAAACTATTACATAATGAATTTTTTTTAAAAAAATATCCAAATCTAAAAAAATTTTTGTAAAAATATTGTTATTTTACAAAAAAATTGTAAGAATACTATTTTTCAATTTTTTTTTTAAAAAAAATACGATTTTTGGCAACCGGTATAAACTGCACGTAACATTTATATGCAATCTTTGACGAGTCTATACAACTACGTGCAACTCCATTCAGCTAGTTGTATATTTGTTTGATTTTGGTTGATTCCGTTTTTTTGCAAAAAAAAATTAGAAGATAGTAAAATTGCCAAAAAACTTAAAGAAAATTAGTATTTTTGATAATTTTTGTAATTCAGTTTGTCAAAAAAATCCTTGAATTATTCATATTTCTATTACCAAAAAAATGACATCCAAGCCCAAACCAGATCTCTACCTAGATCCCCCAGCGTGTTAGGCCCCAATACGTAACATATGGGCTCATTATTAATAACTGCGTCACGTGCAAAGTTTTTTAAAAAAAGGCTCTTCATTAATTTCTCCTATTTACGACATGAAAGGCAAATACACGAACAAATTAAAGATAGAAACTATGTTATTAATTGGTCGCCAAGCACATGAACTCAAGAATGTAACAAAATATTACTGTACTTAATGGCCATCACAATATACAGCCCCTCGTTACACAATTTACTACAGTTGTAGTAGTATTTTGATTGTCATTTAATAACATGACTTGATAATATTTACTCCAGTCACAGAGACTCACCAGTAGTCATCATATGTAGAGAGCTGAGAAATCTTAGCTACCTTCCCCTTCATAAAAAAAATGGTGTGCACCAAAATTAATCACATGACATATGGATGATCACCATGTAATGTTGATCAACTCTTTGCCTTTCCTGTGATTCTTGTTGCCTGCCAACCTTCTTTCTTGTGATCTTTTTATGTTTTCCACACTTTTGCTTGTGACTTGCTTCATTGCCACCACTTTGTTCAGTACAAATATATATATCTCATACACCTCAGTTTCACTTCCACTATACCACCACAAAAGTTTCTTTGTACTATTCTCTTAGCTACTTCAAGTCCCCAACACAAAGTGTTTGAGACAACCATATCTACTAAGGTTGATCAAGAAGTTTAAGAATGTTTCATAATAGCAAGACATCTATGAAGGGTTCAATCCGTGCTGCGATATTTCTTTCATTTCTTCTATTACTTCCAGAGATCATGTTCTGTAGGCACATTAGCCGCCCACATTCGCGTATGTCATTTAATTTTGGAAAATTAAGATCTTTCCTGCAATTGTTTTTGAACAATGGTGTAGTATAATGCAATGCAATGTTCAGAACTTACCTCGATAAAGTTCAAATTTTTTGAATGTTAACTTAATAACTGAATGTTTCTTGCATGCAGATCATGGACACCACCATCCAAGGCATTCACCAAATGGATTCAATAGGCCGTTAGTGAAGCATAAGAAAGCTGACACGCTTCAAGTTGCAGGCTCAAGATTGCCAGATTGTTCGCATGCCTGTGGCTCGTGCTCACCGTGTCGATTAGTTATGGTTAGTTTTGTTTGTGCGACCATTCAAGAAGCTGAGTCATGCCCCATGACTTACAAGTGCATGTGCAATAACAAGTCGTACCCTGTTCCATGATCGAAACCAATCATATGGTTTATGCACTGATTTGACAAGCCAATCGTGTACACTAGTTGTCATTTCTTGACTTGCAGTTCCACTCTGTTGGATGTATCTCTTTAGTAGAGAAATTTTTGTACGTGTAATCAGAGAACTCTAGTTATTTTCTATGTGTTCCTTTTTATCGCCAGCAAATAGATTAGTGTGTTGTACGTATACTATATGAACTTCGTTAATGCAACACACTCAACTAGTAAGAACATTTTATGGTAGAACCGTCAAAATTGATAGCAGCTTCAAAACAAGCCAGTGTTATCAACTACTAGTAACATTAACTTAATTCTAAAACAATCACAAATTAACAAGAGTTTGAAGATGCAGACTTAGAGTGAAACTATGAAAATAAACAACAGGTGGAAGGGGTAGAGAGTATCAAACAATTGAGTGAGTGAGTATATAAATTTAGGATCGCTATACTAGAAAACGATATGTTACATTATCATTAGCCGTGCACAGTTCATGGCATTCAATACTGATATAAATCAGTGATTATCTTATTTTAATTGCTTTTACTTTTGAGTTCTGGCAATGAAGTCCATGCAGTTTCCTTCACCCTGTACTGACTCAAAGCCTGCCCTGTCCAGGATCGTCCGAGAATTTTCTCTAATTATAATTCTCGTTCACCGTAGCGAATGGACTTACTGCAAAATAATGAACTTTCCTGTTGCATTTAGCTATGTAAGAAAGATGTTATGCGTCCAAAGAAGAGAACAAAAGTCTTCTTCTTTCTTTTATGAAGATCATTAAGTAATGCTCCCCAGGCTCACCCATTTGTATATATATATATATGTGTGGCACGAAACTTAAGAAAAAATATAATCTAGTGGAGAAAAATAAGAAAAGTGATGTAATTAATATGTAATGTATAAAGTTAGCAGAATAAAGTAGTGAATGTGAGTGGATAATAGTTAATTTAATATTATAAAATTTTACTGAAATGTATGTAATTGAGAGGTACATCCCAAAAAGAAAACTGTATAGAATTGAACGGGAGTGAGAAAGTAACAAAAAAACAACAACTATGAAATATACAAGTATAATAACTGAAATGTTGAGGGGTCTGGTGAGCCGGGGGGATTTGAACAAAAAACACAAACCAGATGTACTGGGGGATGAGAACACTGATTTATAAAAGCAGTGATGGGCCGCGCATAATATCTGTTATACCCAAAATCTGATCACATGTCTACTGGGCTCGTCTAGGATATTACCGAGTCGGACGATGACAATTGTTGGACCTTTTGGGGAGCTTATGCCTCTCAAATTGGTCTGATATCGATCAAATAATGCCTAGTACTAACTTATTTCAGAAATTGCAGTAAAAAAACTAATTTCAGAAATTGTCTGTACCTTTCAAATATCGATCGTATCTTAGCATGTATTAATGGGCACGAAGGCATAGTTTGTAAACTGATCAGGCATTACTATTTGTATGAGCTTGCTAGCCTAACGATCTGGTTTGACAATTGTTAATCTTATTTGTGTGGAGCATTGATTCAGTAGAAAGTTGGTCATACCTTGGCTGAAACTTGTACTAATTAGCTAATATACAGAGATGGCTTAATATTGGTCAATATCATCTCTATCCGCACATATGAAAATATAATACATAGAATTGGTGTGCCGAAAAAGGGTGATTTTCTTATAATTTCTATGTTAAAAGCCTCCAAAATTTTGTTCGAATATCCTTTGGGATAATGTCAAATACCTTCAGGAATTTGCTCAGATAGTCTTCAAAATAATGTTGAATAACTAATCCCATGTTCTAATGAATTATCCTCATTGCGAAATTTAGGAATTCGATTATTTATACGCTTTAGCAATTTTGCGCTATATTTTAATGGGCTGTCCTCATTTAGCGATTTTTAGATATCATGTATGATGATATTTAGAGAAAACTTACTTTTGATCTGATGGATTATCCTCATAAAATGTAATGACTTCTCTGTATATTTTGGAAGAGGTCTGCTTTATAATTTTTATAATTGTCATTGTTGGTTGAAAAAATAATCGGTAGAGGTCAATATTGACTTTGATATATATAACTAATACCAAATCCACAAAGTTTTTAATCGACTCCAACTTGGGTTTTTGTGTTTAACTTGGATTCATCGTATTGCCTCTTCTAGCCTACGACAAAGGTTTGGCCGGATTTTACGGGTTTTGAACTTGTCAATTGACAACCTTAATTTTATATGTTTTAATTTTCACTTTTCGAGAACTACGTGCGTATATATGCACAATGAAATAGTGGGAAGTTGGGAACTCTGGGAGGATCACTACCCATTTTTATCTCAACCACCAAAAATCACAAGATTACAACACTCTGATGACTTTTTCGACGATAAATTAACAATGTAAATTTAGCTTTCAACTACTAATATCGAATTACGAAGTACCAAATTTTTCTATCAACAAGTTGATACTAAACATAGGTAGATTTAACAATCATATGTATGAGAAAAGATTTTTTATCGTGATGAAGATTTTGATGAATAATCATGTGAGACTCGAACATGTATTTGATGATGAAGAGCAGTGTTGGGTCCACAAACCACCTAATTGATACCAACGAGTAAAATTCCCTTGTGCTTCAAGACCCCATAGTAACAACAAAGAATGTGCTAAACTATTAGCAGGAGTAGAAATTGCGGCAGGTAATAAATTGCAGCCTTCCAAATAGGAACTGACCAATCCATGGATATACCATAAGTTACAAAGGTTGTACCTGTGAACCAGCCTCCTAAAGCGAAATAAGCACAAGGAAATAGCATGATTTTATGGCAGCAACTTTGAATAAGGTTTACCAGTGGCGGCCTGAGTAAAGAACACTCTTCAATTTCGATAATAGTGAGAAGATACATGTGTATGGTGAGAATGTTTATAGGGTTAAATAGATATGGGGCGAGATTCGAACATGTATTTGGTGATGAAGAGCATTGTTGGACATGATTTTAGGGCAACAACTTTGAATTTACTAGTGGCGGCATGAGAAAAGAACACTCCTCAATTTCGATGACAATGAGAAGATACATGTGCGGCATGAGAAAAGAACGCTCCTCAATTTCGATGATAGTGAGAAGATACATGTGTATGGTGAGAATGTTTATAAGGTTAAATAGACGTGGTTGAGAAGATACATGTGTATGTGTATGGTGAGAATGTTTATAAGGTTCTATTATCAAAAAAATAGAAGAGAAAATAATATGTTGGTCGAGAAATTTTTTAAACTATTAGTCCCTTAACAATATGACAAGAATTACAGAAGGGGGGTTGAATGGAATTCTTAAAACTTTTTCTTGAAATAAAATGTTCTAACTCAAATATAAATATAAGTGTATTGATTAGCACAATGCGGAATAAAACTTAGGTGAATCAAAACACAAGTAATAAAAAACAAGAGTCTTTAAAAACTTTCTGGTGGATTTGAATGATTCCACCAGAGATATATATTATATATCGAGAGAACCCTGTGTGCAAAAATGCTCACAGCTGCTTACAAATATTGAACTGCTGAGAATACAGAGAAATGCTAAGAATTCTACTTACAAATGTTTCTCTTGTTGTCTCTCAGGTTATTGTTTCTATTTGATACTTCTTGGTTTATATATCACCAAGATTATAAAGTAATAAGACAAGATAATAAAAACAAAAACTATCTAATCTATTACAATGCTACTTCATTACTCTATTCCAGCATCTTTGAATATCTTCATAATAGCATGAAAATGGCAATGCTTCTTTGTTCTCGAAAACCCAGTTGAATAGGCTACCACATTCTATTTGCATCCACTCGACGCATGTGACTGTGTTGTCACTGTCAACTGATATTTGAATTCTTCATCCGTCGGGTTCATGATCATCCGTCGACTTCATTGTAGGTTATCCGTCGGGTAGCAAACTGGCACTTGACTTCATTTCACTTATGCAGAGTTACAAGACATCATCTATGTACAATTAATCAACCTATTCTGCATATCTAGTTAAAGTCAACATGACTTGAATACTACTTACAAAATCTACACAATGGTGAATGCAGAAATGTGCTACAGACTTATTGTTACATAAGCTACTCACTCGATGGATAATAAGACATCATCTGTCGGGACTATAATGAGTCATCCGTCGGGACTATAAATCTTATCCGTCGAGTACTACATTATTTCACTAAGTAAAATCTACTAAGGTGTTTTGTTCATGAAATCATCAAGTATAAAACGTATGCACAATAATCTCCCCCAATTTATGTCTACTAGAATTGTAGCCATAAATTAAGAGATACTTGATGATAACAAAACACCCTAAACATACAGCTTTAAAGAAAAGTAGATAATACTGAAAAGTGCTTCAATTAACAAAATGTACAAAGTTTTGCTCACAGTCCTTTTCAAGATGCTCCTCTAGACTGAGCAGATTTATCTAGTTTCTTGAAGGTCTGGATCTTCTTCCAAGCTTTCTGTTGTTTTCAATAATCTGATTTTGGAGCTGCCTGTGGAATTCCAGTTCATCAGATTCTGAGAGATTTAGCTTTCCTTGCATTTCCAATAGAGTCTCATTGCTGGAGATGCTCAATTGGTCTTCTAATCTGAAGAATCTTCTCTCACCTTTGTCATCTATGAACTCCATCAGCCAGTAGGGCCTTATAAGATGCACTCTTCTCCCTGTGTATGGGATGATTAGAGTCTTTGGGAGTGCATCTTTAGCTCTAACACTCCTTAGTTCTTCAATCTTCTTCAATATTAGTCTTTTTGTAGTGATATTGAACCCAAAGTTCTTCTTGAAGGATGAATAAACTTTAATCAGTACAGCTTGGCTCTCTTGAAGAATCCTGTGAAGTGGCCACTAAATCTCCTTTCCTCCTTTGTACTTGAACACTAACCTTTCAGGTAGGTTCCTGTATGCATCAATACCTCTTACTTCATCTAGTTCATCCATATAGAGATTTAGATCAGAAAATTCTTTGATGTCACACAAGTACAAATAGTCTCCCCTATTGACTTTGGGCTGAGCTTTGACTATAGATTTGGATTTAAGAGGTGACAGCTTCACTTTCTTAACTGCTCTTGACTTTGTCCTTTTTGGCTTGCTAAGGATTGGTAGATTGAAGTCTGGAATTGGTATGTTCTTCCATTCTATCGGCTCATCCTTGGGTACAATAGGTTCACCATGAATATTCTTGTAGGGATCCACCACCCTTATGTCTTCAAATACCACAGAGGGCTTTGATGCTTGAGTTGTAGCTGGTGTGGATTCCTTAGGAAATTGATCTTCCAATTCCTTGTCAACAATATCCAGTTTCCTTTTAGTTCTTTTAGCCAATGCTTTCTTTCTTGGAGATTTCTTCTGTTCTTCAACTTGCTTCCTTGATTCCGTAGCTTCAGATGGTTGAGAGGGAATTTGTTGTGATGAATTTACAGCATGTAGCTTGGCCAAGATAGCAATCTGCTCTTTCTTCTGTTTAGCCTTTTTAGCATCTAGAGCAGCCTGCTTCTTTTCCTGCTTCAATCTAGCTTTTTCTTCTCTCTTTGCTTGAGCAAATTGAGGGTGTCCAGCCACCACACATATTTCTTTCCCATTTCTGAAAATCTTAGCAATCCTCCTTTTAGAAGCTGAATCAGCTGGATCTTTATAGAAGGCAATTGATCTTGACAAAAGCTTCTTCTCATCAGGCTTGGGTGTCTCATACACAGTGTCCAAGGGGTTCTTCAAAGATGATTTTGAGTAGTTTTCCCTTGGTTTAAGAATTATTTCAGCCTTTGGAGACTTGATGCAGGAAGATTGTCCTCTTTCCAGATAGTTCATACTCATCTCATTAACACTAATTTGCTTGACTTGAGAGTGATGAATAGCTGACTTAACTGGCTCCTTTACAAGTTCAAACTTCTTTTATATCTCCTCATCAATCTTCTCCCAGTTGACCAAACTCAACTTTTCCTTCTCAGCAACTTTCAAGTTGGCTACTGCTGCTTGAATCAGATTTATACCATCTGTGACTGGTGGCTTTGAGATAGTAATCGAAGGCACAATTACTTTACTGATTTGTATCTGAAGCTTCTCCCCCTCACTTGGTCCTTTCTCCCCCTTTTTGTTATCATCAAGTTGAGTTGTGGAGGGGGTTTGAGCTGCCACCAGTTTTTGAAGTAGACCAGTCTGTTGGGCTTGATGGAGATGAATGGCAGTCAAAGATGCTTCCATAGCTGACACTCTTGTATCCAAGGCTTCTATCTTGGTTGCAAGATCAGAATTTTTCCTTAATTGCCTCTTGATGTCAATCATTGCAGTGTCTGGAAGTTTAGAGTCTATTTTATCTGAAATGGCCTTCTTCATCTCCTCAATATCACCCTTCATGGTGTTCACATCTCTAGCATGATGGAAGCCCTGGATTTGCTGAAGTTGCAGGGAGGCTAGATATGCCTGAAGTAGCTTCTTGGTGCTAGAATTGGTAGTGGTTTGAAGAGCAGTATGAGTTTGATTAATTAAATGGATCAGGGTTGTCTTGAAGTAATACTCATCACAGTTCTTTGAGAATGCCCATGATGGCATACCTGACCTTGAGCTTGAGCCTACTTCTCCCCTATGTCCATTGTTTCATCTTCACTGTCCCCACTCTCATCTCCAAATAAATCAGCTGAACCCCCAGTCTCATAGTCCACATCACCAGCTGTAGAAGGCAAAGCTGTGATGGCATCCTTAGCCCTTTGCATAGACTGGGTGGTATGCACCAGATTGAGCATCTGTGCTACATTGTCATTGCCCTGTTCATCTAGAATTTGATAAGCTGGAACAGGGTGAGTAAATGCCTCAGCATCAAGAGAAGTAGAATCTATAACAACTTTAAGATGATGAGATAGTCCTTCCCTGTCTGCATCCTGGACATTCATTAACTCACTAGCAATGACATCCATCCTTATTGCTCCATTACCTGCATTTCTCTCTTTTGTTGCATCAGGGTCTCACCCTGGCTCCCCACCCTCACACCCTCACCTTCACCTACTAAGGTGGGACTCCTCTCACTCACTTTTGCCAATCCTGAAGAAATGGATTGCAGATTTTCACTAATTTCCTCTCCTTTTTCCTGGGAGCAACCCAGACTCTCACTCAAAACACTCTTCTCTCTCAATCCTAAGAGTGATTGTACAATCACTAAATTTTCTGCACTTGAAAGAATTGAAGTTTGAAGCTGTGCAGAGAAACTCGACGGATGAGTGATATCCATCGAGTGAGTGGTTTTGCTATCCAACGGATAACTGCTGTTAGGCTTATCCGTCGGGATACAATCACTACTCGACGGATGAGCAATATCCGTCAAGAGAGTAGAAATGAATGAGCTGGGAATAGAAACTATTGTTGACTCTGTGCTGATTGAAGATATTTTAGGCACAGATGACACAACAGTTCCTGAAAGAATTGGCAAGTGAGCCAACAAATCATCTAAAAGATGATTCTCACTTGCACTAGATTTTGGCTTCCCCAACAGAGTTAAAGAAGGGGAATCAGGAATTGATGTGTTTATCATATCCACATCCAGAGAATTTGTTGGTGAGTATGGTGTTTGAGGTGCTTCTATAACTAGAGATTTTGGTTGTGACTCCACATTTATTGGAGCCACATCAAGCTGAATTTGTGAAGGTGCAGTGACTGTGTCTTTAGCACCAGTTTGCACAGTGTGTGTACCCTGTGCATCCCCAAAGGTTTTTGATTTCTTCTTTCTGGCATAAGTTTGGGGTGAGCTTGTGTCCCTAACCCTCTTGGCATGTGCTCTTTGTTGAGAGCTTTGTTCAATAGCTACATCCTTTTGGGAGGATGCAGCTAGAAATGAGCTTTTGTCCTTTTTAAGCACTGCAATTTGTTGGGAAACTACAGTGTGGCTAGGCTGGGATTCACTCAACTCTCCAACCTTATTCTTGGGGTTTCTTTTATGTTCACCCATTCCATCACCTAACTTACCCTCCTTCACACTCCTCTCTTTGGCTTTTGTGGATTTTGCAACTGGCATCTTTTGGGAGATACCAGAGGGGGCTTTCTTTGATTTGGATTTTGAGATAATAGTAGGTTTGGCAGCTTTGGTAGGCAAATGTTTGGTCATTGGCACAGTTGCCATACCTACTCTTGAACTCAAAGAAATTGTGGAGGTTGGAATAGTTGTAGGGATGGATGAACTTACCTCACTTACCTGAGGTGCCTGCATTACAAAAAAGTAGAACATTGGCACATCCTTGTGATGATTGGCCCTGTTCAAATCTACAATGAGCCTTCTCTCTTGAACTCAACAATCCATTTTGTTGTTAGGGTTCTCAAGCACAATCTCTTCACAGAGGTGATTAGCTAATAACATAAGAAATCTAGCATAATACATATGTTTACCTCTTTTATTTAACTCCCCTAATTTAAAACCTAACTCAAACAAGACAAGATCACTAAAATTATAAAATTTATCTGTAACTAGCATGTATAGCATGTTAAGCATGGAAATATTCACTGAATCAAAATTACTGATCTTTCCTGAGAAAACCTTTGTAACTACATCACACAAGAAACTCCACTCTTTCCTAAGACCCATTCTCCTAATATCACTCAGTTTATAAGTAGGAAGTGTATAGTGCATGGAATTGAGCATATTGACTATATCAGTGTCAGTGTATGGTGAAGTCACATTATTATCAAGAATTTTGAAACATGCTTTTATCACATCACTATTTATACAGAATTCTTTACCTTTAATGGTTAGAGTGATGGTCTTATCTGTAGAGTTATAGGTAGCAGTGGTCCACATCTCTTCAACAACTTCACAGAAGATTGTGGGTGATTCCAACATGGCATAATTGAGCTTGCAATTCTTCACAAAGTCCATCATCTTGTGATAGTCATCCAATTGCTGAATACCCTTGTTCACTAATGTAGTGAAATTGTTCTTCTCATAAATGAACCCAGTTTGAGACATAATCTTTACAACAAGTGTCATTTTTAGAGAGTAAGAGTTTGGAGAGAAAGAGAGTAATTGCTTTGAGAGAGAATGAAATTAGAGCAGTTGAATTGAGAATGATAAAAGAAAAGCAATTGCAATGAAATAAGCTTTTATACTATCTCAAAAATAACTGATAAAAATAATAAAGTAAAATAAAGTAACCAATAGAAATTGCCTAAAATAGCCGTTTAAAAATAAACTGTAAAAATTCCACCCATTATCCGTCGTGTTATGCTTACAAACTGTAAGTATACTCGATGGATAATGTACAGGGAATTAACGGCTGAGATTAAGACAATTTGACGGATGAGGATAAACTGTTATCCGTCGAGACATAAAATAATCCAGAAACATAATTGATTTTTGTTATATATATCGACGGATGATCAAACTCGATGGATAAAGATCATCCGTCGAGATGTAAATTTTGACTTAGCCAAAATTTCTTCCATGACTGAAAAATCAATTAAATTTCTGGCTGCATACCAACTTGCAAATAACTCAGATAGATTTAAGAGTAATTAAGCATACCTAACTCACTTACCAACCTTGAAAAGGTGGATTCATCCAGTGGCTTGGTAAAGATATCTGCAAGCTGCTTCTCACTAGGAACAAAATGAAGTTCCACAGTACCATTCATTACATGTTCCCCTATAAAATGGTACTTGATATCTATGTGCTTTGTCCTTGAATGTTGTACTGGATTTTCAGTGATGGCAATTGCACTTGTGTTATCACAGAAAATAGGAATTCTCTCAACTTGCAAACCATAGTCTAGCAATTGATTTCTCATCCATAAAATCTGTACACATCAGCTGCCAGCAGCAATATATTCAGCTTCAGCTGTAGAAGTAGAAACTGAATTTTACTTTTTACTGAACCAGGACACAAGCTTGTTTCCTAGAAATTGACAGGTTCCTGTTGTACTTTTTCTATCAATTCTACAACCTGCATAATCTGCATCTGAATAGCCAGTTAGATCAAAACCATAACCTCTAGGGTACCAAATGCCAAGTTTTGGTGTTCCCTTGAGATATCTGAAAATTCTCTTAATAGCTATCAAGTGAGATTCTCTAGGATCAGCCTGAAATCTAGCACACAAACATGTAGCAAACATTATATCTGGCCTACTAGCTGTTAAGTACAGAAGTGAGCCAACCATGCCTCTATAACTTGAGAATCCACAGACTTCTCAGTAGTGTTTACTTCAAGCTTAGTTGCAGTGGCCATGGGAGTTTTTGCAGATGTGCAATCCATTAGATCAAACTTCTTTAAAAGATCAAAAAAATATTTAGTTTGACTAATGAATATTCCATCACTAACTTGCTTAACTTGTAAGCCAAGAAAGTAAGTTAGTTCTCCCATCATACTCATTTCATACTTACTTTGCATCAATTTGGCAAACTTTTTGCAAAGTTTCTCATTTGTAGAGCCAAATATAATATCATCTACATAAATTTGAACAAGTATACTAGAGCCATTAATATTTCTGAAAAATAAAGTTTTATCTACAGTACCTCTTGTGAAGTGATTTTCCAAAAGGAACTTTGATAAAGTGTCATACCAGGCTCTAGGTGCTTGCTTCAGTCCATAAAGTGCTTTCAAAAGATAATAGACATGTTCTGGAAAATTTGGATCTTCAAAACCAGGAGGTTGACTGACATAAACTTCTTCCTCCAAATCTCCATTCAGAAAGGCACTTTTGACATCCATTTGATAGACTTTGAAATTGGCATGGGCTGCATAGGCTAAGAAGATTCTGATGGCTTCGAGTCTTGCAACATGAGCAAATGTTTCATCAAAATCTATTCCTTCTTTTTGACAATAGTCCTTAGCAACCAATCTAGCTTTGTTCCTGACAACTATGCCATTTTCATCCATCTTGTTTCTGAATACCCACTTGGTGTCTATTGGATTCTTTTCTTTAGGCTTGGGCACCAGCTTCCATACATTATTCCTTTCAAATTGGTTTAGCTCCTCCTACATAGCTAAAATCCAGTCAGGATCCAACAAAGTTTCTTCCACCTTCTTTGGTTCTTCCTTGGAAAGAAAGCTGTTGTATAGACATTCTTCCTGAGTTGCTCTTCTTGTTTGAACTCTAGAAGAAACATCAGCAATGATAAGCTCAAAGGGGTGATCTTTTGTCCATTTCCTTTGTTGAGGTAGATTAGCTCTAGATGAAGAAACCTCATTGTTGTCTTGATGTGTGATTGAGTTTTGATTGTTAGAAACTCCCCCTGAGTTTGTGGATCTTTGATTTAAGAAAGGGGAACTTTCTATAGGTGATCTATCTTGACTTCCTGCTCCTTTTAATAACCCGACGGATGGTGAATTTTGAGTACCGACGGATGAAGCTGGTTGTCTTCCGACGGATAACACAGATTGCCTCCCGACGGATGAAGCATTATGCAACTCGACAGATGTTGAGTTTTGTGCTTCATTGGTAGTAGATTTATCTGCATTATCCTTAGATACTGTTTCTTGATCACTTTCGTCATCACTGTCATCATTAACCATCTCCACATTGTCGAATTTGAGGCTCTCATGGTAATCTTCATCTTCCAGTCCTTCAATCTTTTTATCAACAAACACAACATGTATTGATTCCACAACAATGTTGGTTCTTAGATTGTAAACTCTATATGCTTTACCAACAGCATATCCAATAAAAATTACTTCAATTGTTTTAGCATTAAACTTCCCATTTTGATCAGTTTGATTTCTCAGAATATAGCATTTGCAGCCAAAGACATGAAGAAAGTTTAGAGTTGGCTTCTTGTTCTTGAACAATTGATAGGGAGTCATGCATCTTGCTTGATTAACCAGAGAAATATTCTGAGTGTAACATGCAGTATTTACAGCTTCAGCCCAGAAATATGTTGGTAACTTAGATTCTTCAAGCATTGTCCTTGCAGCTTCAATAAGTGATATGTTCTTCCTTGCCACTACTCCATTCTGTTGTGGAGTCCTTGCTGCTGAAAACTCATGCAGAATCCCATTTTCCTCACCAAATGCTCTCATGACAGAATTCTTGAACTCGGTTCCATTGTCACTCCTGATTCTTCTAACCTTGAAATCAGGATGATTATTGACTTGCCTTATGTGATTGATGATGATTTCACTAGCCTCATCTTTAGACTTTAGAAAATATGTCCAAGAGAACTTTGAGAAATCATCTACAATTACTAGGCAAAATCTTTTCCTTGAGATGGACAATACATTGACTGGTCCAAACAAATCCATGTGAAGCAGTTGTAGAGGCTCTTCAATTGTTGAATCAAGTTTCTTTCTGGATAATGCTTTAATCTGCTTCCCCTTTTGGCAGGCATCACACAGTCCATCCTTAAAAAACTCCACTAGAGGAATGCCTCTGACCAGTTATTTCTTTACTAGTTCATTCATGGTCTTGAAGTTTAAATGGGATAGCTTCTTGTGCCATAGCCAACTTTCATCCTAACTTGCTTTACTGAGAAGATAAGTTACAGATTCTGCATTAGATGAGTTGAAATCAGCTAGGTACACATTTCCTTTTCTCACACTAGTGAGAACCACTTTGTTGCTTCTTTTATTAGTCACAACACAGGCTTCTGAGTTGAAGGTTACTGAATTGCCTTTATCACAAAGCTGGCTGATACTCAACAGATTGTGTTTGAGACCATCCACTAAAGCAACCTCCTCAATGATGACATTGTCCTTTGAAATCAAGCCATATCCCACAGTATAACCCTTGCTGTCATCTCCAAAAGTAATACTTGGTCAGCTCTCTCCTTAAACTCTGTGAGCAGGGTAGAATCACCAGTCATGTGTCTTGAACAGCCACTATCCAAGTACCAAAGATTCTTTATGTTTCCCTGCACACATCAAAATCAAAACAAGTTGATTTTGGTACCCAAGTTTCCTTGGGTCCTGCCTTGTTAGCTTTTTTTTTCTGTTTCTTAGGCTTTATCTCATTTGACTTGGGAATTTCTGATTCATCCTTAGTCATTTGAGTTGGGCTTTTGAAACCATTAATTGCAACAAAATTATCATGCATATTATGACTAACAGGAAATGGCATGTTGTGTGTAAACATGTTATTCCGGTAAGGCATGCTAAATGGCATTTGTGGCATACTATATGCAGCATAATAAAAATTAGGTGTAAATGGCATATTAGCAAACTGTGCATTCATGTTCAGTGTAGACATAGCATTAACAGGCATAGGAAGCATGGCATTCATGATAGGAAATTGAGGTTGCACAGACATGGAAGTAGGAATGGCAGATTTGTAATTAACAGACAGATGATTTACACTACCACACTTGACACAAATTTTTCTAGGAGCATATTTATCAGGTGTGTAGTTATTATGTTTGTTAATCCCTACTTTACCATTCCTATTGTTTTTCCTTTTAGTCTCTGTTTTTACCTCAACCTTTTCAAGTCTGTCACTTAACTGTTTGACAGTCATGTGACCAATATTAGCCTTTTTCCCTTTCTTAACTTGACTCGACTCTCCTGAAATAAAGTTCTTGGAAACAGACCCATACTTCTCATTCAGTTTAACTAGTTTAGCTTTACTGATGGGCTTGCTCACAACTGGCGGATGATGATTTTCATCATTCGACGGATAACACTTTTTATTATCCGACGGATAATCCTCATCATCCGTCGAGTCTACATCTGTTAGCAGTCCATCTACCAATTAGGTTCTAGTTTCTCTTTGTTCATTTTCCAGCCTTCATCACATAAAGACTCGATTCCTTAAACTTTGGTGATTTGAGCATGGACATCCCTGGATGTTTTCCATGCCTTAATCACCTCTTGTTCATGCTCGAGCTGCTTCTTCAAAATTTCTTCCTTTTTTAAGGACTCAGTTAATTCCTCCTTGGCAATCTTACACTCAATTTTTAATTTCTCAAAATTAATAAACTGAGACTCAAGCACATTATTCCTCTCACTCAAAAACAAATTATTTTCTTTGATTTTAGCATTTTCTTTAGTAAGAGACTTAAGTGTAACACGCAAATGATATAACTCTGTAGACATGTCATTAATGGCATCATTACACTCAGCTTTAGATAAATGTGCAAGGTTTGTAGTAATTACCTGATTGCTTGAGGAACTTGTTTCTGTCTTATCAGACTTGGTCATTAGGGCTAGATTGACATAGCTGACATCTTCATCTTCATCCAGACCATCTGCTGCCCAGTCATTTTCTTGGGTAATAAAAGCCCTTTCATTTTTGCTTGAGTAGATCAAAGTATTTTTTCTTATAATCCACAGACTCAAACTTTTTCTTGCTGGAATCTGACTTCCTACACTCACTAGCAAAATGCCCTGCCAAGCCACATTTGAAACATTTGAATTTTGATTTATCCATCATGTTTCTATTTAGCTTGGCTGCTCCAAAGTTCTTCTTGAACTTGAGCTTGGAAAATCTCCTGGAAAGAAATGCTAGGTGCTCATCAATGTCCTCCATGTCTTCTTGGCTCAATGAATCTTCACTTTCTACTGCAAGCCCCTTGCCCTTGTTCTCACAGATACTTGAAGTTGATTCAACAGCTTCCATCTTCACTTCCTTCTCCTTTTCCAACTCAGCAACTAGTGCAATGGATCCTCCTTTATTCTTTTCTCTCTCCATCCTTTCATCCTGTTCTATTTCAAGCTCATAGGTTTTCAGGATGCCATACAGTCTCTCCAAAGTAAACTCTTTATAATCTTGTGAGAGTCTTAATGAGACTGTCATTGGTTTCCATTCCTTTGGAAGAGATCTAAGGAATTTCAGATTGGAATCTTTAGTTTGATAGACCCTTCCATGCAACTTTAGAGCATTTAGTAGTTTCTGAAACCTACTAAAGATGTTAGTGAAAGACTCTCTTTCTTCATTATGGAAATGCTCATATTGCTGAATCAGGAGTTGCATCTTGTTTTCTCTAACTTGCTCAGTGCCATCACAGATGATCTGTATTGTATCCCAAACTTCCTTGGCAGTTTTGCAGTTGATAATGTTGTCAAACATATCTCCATCAACTCCATTAAACAGGATATTCATGGCCTTTTTATCCTTCCTGACTTGTACAATGTCAGGATCAGACCATTCATGCCTTGGCTTGAGGACTGATGGCTCGTTTCTTGTTGCAGCTCTCATTGGAATATGAGGGCCTCTTTCTATGCAGTCCACATAGGCCCCATCTTGAGAAAGCATATGAAGATGCATCTTTACCTTCCAATGATGGTAATTATCTTTATCCAAAGAAGGAATCTTGACTCCAACATCCTTCTTGTTCAACTTGCTGAATTGTTTTGATCTTTAAACTCTTTGTAAGTTAAGAGCTTGCTCTGATACCAATTGTTAGTCCCTTAACAATATGACAAGAATTACAGAAGGGGGGTTGAATGGAATTCTTGAAACTTTTTCTTAAAATAAAATGTTCTAACTCAAATATAAATATAAGTGTATTGATTAGCACAATGCGGAATAAAACTTAAGTGAATCAAAATACAAGTAATTAAAAACAAGAGTCTTTAAAAACTTTCTGGTGGATTTGAATGATTCCACCAGAGATATATATTATAAATCGAGAGAACCCTGTGTGCAAAAATGCTCACAGCTGCTTACAAATATTGAACTGCTGAGAATACTAAGAAATGCTAAGAATTCTGCTTACAAATGTTTCTCTTGTTGTCTCTCAGGTTATTATTTCTATTTGCTACTTCTTGGTTTATATATCACCAAGATTACAAAGTAATAAGACAAGATAATAAAAAAAAACTATCTAATCTATTACAATGCTACTTCATTACTCTATTCCAGCATCTTTGAATATCTTCATAATAGCATGGAAATGGCAATGCTTTTTTGTTCTCAAAAACCCAGTTGAATAGGCTACCACATTCCATTTGCATCCAATCGACGCATGTGACTGTGTTGTCACTGTCAACTGATGTTTGAATTCTTCATCTGCCGGGTTCATGATCATCCGTCGACTTCATTGTAGGTTATCCGTCGGGTAGCAAACTGGCACTTGACTTCATTTCACTTATGCAGAGTTACAAGACATCATCTATGTACAATTAATCAACATATTCTGCATATCTAGTTAAAGTCAACATGACTTGAATACTACTTACAGAATCTACACAATGGTGAATGCAGAAATGTGCTACAGACTTATTGTTACATAAGCTACTCACTCGATGGATAATAAGACATCATCCGTCGGGACTATAAATCTTATCCGTCGAGTGCTACATTATTTCACTAAGTAAAATCTACTAAGGTGTTTTGTTCATGAAATCATCAAGTATACAACATATGCACAACATAAACATATCTTCGTAAAAGTTTTTTTCGGAGTATGGGATGATTATGAGGGAGATGAAAGGTTTCGAGGTATAAAACGCAAAGGAAATTGTAATTAAAACATGTAAAAACCATAATTTTCGAAACACGCCGCAGGATTCATGTGAAAAATAAATATTTAATTTGTAGAAGATATTGTTTACCTTAAGAAGCTTTACAAATTAGTTGATTAATGGAGATCCAAAACTTATTCAATCACAATGCATCCCTCTCTCACGATCTACCCTATATCGGTATTCACACGAATGCTTGAACTCAAGGATCGGATGTGTACTAGCACAAAGTCGTTTCTTCTTCCTCTCTCCATCTTCTCTTTTAAAGCTAGGGGTTTTTAAACAAAATCTTGTGTTAAAAATCATCCACAAGAGATATTATATAGAGTGTAGAAAAATAAATTATAACTCTTAACAATTAGAAGTTATTATTAATTCGAAATTCCTATTTGTATTATAATTAAGTCTCACTTAATTATTTAACAACTGAATTTAAGAATTAATATTAGTTAATTCGAATATCATTATTTTCCTAATTAATGAAGTCAAACTTAATTAATATTATAAATAATTCAAATTAATTTATTTTAATTTAAATCCAATTTAAATTATATAATCCTTCAAATTTTTTGTGTGACCTTATACGTTATTATTATGTTGGCAACGACTTTTAAATTTAATTTAAAATCATAAATAGTGAGTGTCATCCAGTAATACATCATTTCTACCCAAGTAATAATAATTTAATCGGTGATCGATTAAACCTTTCGTGAATAATGTACAATATAATATAATCATTTTAACCACATATTATAGATTAAACTAGAGGCATGTTAATGCGTCATCCCCATCAAAATTTAGTTCAGGTTTCCTTGATCAGTGAGTAGACTATCATATCAAATCAACATTTGAGGTTGGCCACGCATTTCCTAGTTTACCTCATACAAGAGGCCAATAATATCATTCCTAAAATTGTAAGGGTTAAATCATTTCTAGATCATTCATATTTCTCATACGATTCATAATATACCCGAAATACACTTTTATTATTTTTTGGTCAAAGGTAACTTTTAATATAATCAAAGTACATTAGTTCTCATATAGAAATATAATGAGTTCAAGTATAAGGACCATTACATCATTATCACTGTGAGAATTACTTATGACACATCAGACATGTATAATCTCACATTAGGTCTATCCAACACCATGTACATTTACATGTGCATGTATTTTTGACTTTAATATCACTATACTTATGATCAATGAGATGTGATCATCAGCCAACAAACACGCTAGACTTAAAGCATTATTATTATCCTTTAATAATAATATTTAACTAGGGACCTTTATGAATATTGATACTATTCTCATAATCTCATTTCTAAGTCACGTACTTAGAGATATAGAAAGCATATCATATTCCAAAGACATTTATTAATCTAACATTTATATCGTAATAAATTAAGACGTAATAAATTATAGAAGAAATAATCTATAGAACAAGAAAATTAATAATCCAAACGTCTTAAGCTAAAATATTATAGTGTTGTCTCTAGGACACAAACACCAACAATCTCATACTTGCACTAGAGCCAATCACCCATATATCTAATACTCATGGTACTAGTATGACCATCGTACTTCTGCTACGACAAATCTTTGGTTGGTGGGTCTTTAACATTATCATTAGTATGCACTTTACATATATATCTCCTTGATCATTAATGTCATTAATAATGTGATATCGCCTAAGCATATGCCCAAACAGTGTCATTGGGTATTTCGAAAGCATCAATATATTCGGCCTCCATTAAAGAATCAACAATTTTCAAGCATCAATATATTTGGATTTCATTATAGAAGCATCAATGTTTTTGTTATGAACTTTTCCAACTAATATCACTTATATTCAGATAAAACACAAAACCAAACTTATACATTGAATCATACTTGTCTGTCCAAAAATTAGGTTCGGAAACTAGCATCGGTGTAACTCTTACAACGAGTTCCCTATTTCTCCATGTTAGAAAATGAATAACACACAGGGGGGTGAATGTGTTTTACTGTTTTTGAGCTTTTCTTGAATGTTTATGGTTGAACAAAGTAAATTGATTCTTTTAGTGAAATGTGTTCATGCAGAATATAAACTTGCAGAAAAATAAAGAACACAAATCTTCAAAACTCACTTAATTTTATATTAAAATTAAGATGTTTTGCTACAAAATTTCTAGGCCCTTTGTTGATAAAGAGTTTAGCTTCTACTTGAGAGTGTTACAAGAAATCTGACCTAAATTGTTACAACTGACTAAGGACCAGTGTTAACTTTATAACTCAATTAACTGCCGGTTTACACAGTGTGTAATGAGACATGCTATTAGCTTTTCTAAACTGTCACTTGTCATTTCTATTTATAAAAAAGCTGATCTTCTATTTCTGGCTTAGCATATCTTTAGCATCCCGTGTTTACTTTAATCTTCCTCTGTCAGTTAATTTTTCCATTGATCTTGTACATTCTTCAAGCTGCTTTTTATAGAGTTGTCAATCCAGCTGTTGGATTGTTTGTTAATTGTTTATCTTGGATATTGAACTGATCTGCAACCTTGTACATTGAGATTGCACATCGAGATCTCCAGTTTAGGTATATAGAACACTTTACATCTCGATAAGTATATTGGCTTATCGAGATCTCTAGTACTCTATATTTAGTTTGGCTTATAGAGGTCTTCAGTTCTCTTTAAGAGAACTTTGGCTTGTCGAGATCTCTAGTCTTCACATCTTCACTTTGACTTATCGATAACTCTTAGTTCTCTAGTGGCTTCTTGACTTGTCGATATCTCAGAGTTCTTTAGTCAAATTCACCTTGTCGATATCTCCGAGTTCTCTAGTGAATTTTGACTTATCGATATCTCTGAGTTCTCTAGTGGAACTTGACTTATCGATAACTCAGAGTTCTCTACTGAATGTAGACTTGTCGATAACTCTGAGTTCTCTAGTGAAGGAATGACTTGTCGATATCTCCAATCTTCAGTTCTTCAATTTGGCTTGTTGATATCTTCCTGAGTTCTCTAGTAGCTATCCTGACTTCTCGATAAGCCATTCTGGAGTTCTCGAATGACTTCTCTATAACATTAAATCTATGACTTGTAGAGATCTTGACTTAGAGTATTTTTCTCCAAACAGAGTTATTCAACTCCAAGCTTCTTCAAAATTCTTCTAAGGCATGATCTTCTTGATCTTCTTCCAGATAGAATCCTTAGGCTTGATACTGTTTCAGGAAAAAGACTCCAGTCTGCTCCTTTACATTTTTACAGACTTTAAGTGTTACAAATACAAAATACAAATTAAGATAACAATATAACTTACTTAGGGTTGGCCCCAAGTTTAACTGATTACCAAAAATAATAGTTCATTAATCTCCTCCTTAATTTCCTCCTTAGGTCAGATGTCCATCTGGCTTGCTTCATACTTTAATCAGAGACACTAATGATATTGTTATCTCCAATGATCTTTAACATCATCACTTATATATTACAATCTCCCCCAACTTGTTCATTATGGAATTATGCACAAGTTCTGATTGATGATGTCAAAACTCTAGCTAAATGCAGAATCTCCCCATCTGGTCTTCTTTTGTGAGTTGCAATTAGATTTATTCTTCTCTCCCCCTATGAAGAATAGAATTTTATTATCTGGCAACATCCATCAGCTGTTTTGGCATTTAGACATATCCTCCCCCTTTTTGACATTATCTCCAGGTAGAAAGATCCAGCTAGATGTACATTGTTTAAGCTGTTGTCATTGTCCATTTAGAACACTGTCTGCAGCTTCAAACTTCAGTTAGATCTGTGGTGATGAGTTTATCAAGTAGAATGGGAGTTTCACTTAGATCTGCAGAAGAAGTATGTCAGTAACGAAAGTCTTAAACTCTCTGTTCTTTTGAATAAGTAGTCTCACTACTTCTCACTGCACTAGTCTCATAACTTTTAAGAGTCAGAGTTTCCTCACAGGGATTACTGAATCCATACACTCATCTACCTCTCCTTTTGCCAGGAAGGATCCTGCATCTCTTACTTTATGTTTTTCTCTCAATATTTTCTGTCATTCTCATATGAAAGGCTCAATTATTGTTTGACTTACAGAAATAAGAGGTGGCTGAGAAGAGTTGTCTGTGATCATATGATTAGGGGTAATCCATATAGGTCTAACCATACTCATTTTATCAGAAGAGTAAATACCAGTTTAAGATTGTAAGATGAATGAATCATCAGAAATACCTGTGACTAGGGTCACAGTTTGACTCACAAATTGCTTTGTGGTTTTGACAGTGTGTTGTTCCTCACTTGAAGCGGGAACCTCCAACTGAATTGGAGGGGATTTGACTAGGTTACTATCATGTACACCAGCCTCAAACCCTTGTGTGTCTTGTAACACACTGGCACATAAATGTGTTATACTTGCCCTTCTCATGATATCATCATAGGCAATTGTACTTCTAGCTTTGACTGCTAAGGCAGCTTTTGTTAGAGTTATGAGGGGAGTTATTCCTTTTTGAGGAACCTCCAATTGAATTGGAGAGGATTTAGATAGCTCCCCCTCAGGAGTATTACCCTCAAACCTTTCAGTCTGTGAAGACTATTTTGCACATGAAGGTGCATTAGATGTGTTCATGGGATATTCAGTAGAAACTGATGAATTTCCCATGTTAGTGATGGTTTTTCTTCTCAAACAACCAAACAATCTGAAGAACATGGTGAAATTGTTGTCTTTTGTAAAACAGGTTTCTTTTAAGAGTCACCTGAGTGGGATTGTGTTTGAGTTTGTGTTTGTGTTGCTGTGCCTGGGTGAACTGCAGTTTGGTTTAGAAATGTTTTAGCTACAGTCTAGCACAAATACATGTTGATTGATTATTTGAATTTCCTGTTATTGTCTGAGTAGATTGTGTTGGACCTGTAATGCATTGAACATATTTGTCTTTTTGGAATTTTAATTAGGCATATGCATTAAGATATACAGTTGCAAACACTCTGATAGGAAAAATAATAATCAAAGGAGTTGTAAACACAAGGCAGTCATGATATAATCAACAAGCAACAAAAATAAATTGATAGAGAAGAAGAGAATTTTCATTAATAATAAAAAAACAGAGTACATTAAGATAGATTACACCAAGTGAATCCTAATCCTAACTACTCTAGTTTTGGCTTCTTCTTCTCGACCTCTATCCTCCTTGCCCGAAGCTGGTAAGCTCTGAACATGGAGTGTGCAAGAGAAATGATCCTCTCCTGTAACTCCAGAGCAGCAAGGCGTTGCTGCTCAGCCACCCTGGCACGTATCTCCTGCTCCAGAGAGACTTCTCCCTCAAAGAAAAGGAAGTTTATTTGATCGTCCCATGAGAATTCGTCAAAGACATCAAGTGGAACATTAAAGGGACTGCAAACAATCCCCATGATACGGACACGAAGTCCGATAGGGTCAAAATAAACTTGGTCGTCAGCCAAGTGATGAACGGGTTGATAAACTCCATTAAAAAGCTTGTAGAAGACAGGGGCATCCATTTGAGAGAGAGAGATGAACAATAGGCGAGTTTTGAGATTTAGGTGATTGTTGAGAAAGAAAGTAGTGATGAGTAATGAATAGTGAAGAGTTTGAATTTATAGAGTGAGAAAAGAAAGAAACCAAGAGACTCTTGAAATGCCCAGTTAATAAGTGTAATAATCACACAAGCACACTTTACGAGAATCTAGACAGTTAGAAATGACTAGTTACTATTCCCCATGCAAGTACTCAAGAATATTAGTTCACTTTTTAGGTTAACTATTCCCCATGCAAATAAACAAGTACTCCAAAGAAAAACTTTCCTAATCATCAAAATATTTCACTAGCTAATCCATCAAAACAAATACCGATAAGAAATTATTTTGAATAAATTCAAAACACATAATTAGCATCTAGTCAAATAAATTTAACCATTATCAGCACCCTCACAACATCACATATAATGTACTAGTCTACTTATATTAGACTAACATATTCGACAAAAAATAAGCAAGTAAATGTGTTAATAAGTCTAAGTAAATATAGACAAAGTATGTCAAAAGTATTTTGCTGAACATAATTTATGAATTAAATTATTTCAGTTTTTCATACTTTTTGCTTCATTTGAACTGTTATTTATGAACTTCATATATTTAGAATATGAATTAATAAATATTCAGTTTGCTTAGAATTTTGAGAAATTCCAAGATAAAATATGTATTCGAGAAGTCTGGGTATTTATAGTTAAAGTAAATGACTTGTCGAGAATTCAAAAATAGACATATCGAGTTAGTCTATCGAGAAGTCATTTTCAATTACTCTTTTAGAGAACTCAAACTTGACTTATTGAAATGTCAAATAAATACCTAGTTTGTCCAAGAAGTGGACTGAACTAATTCTAACTTTGACTTGAATAAATTTAAAATAAAATTAGAATAAATTTTCAAAAGTATTTTACCTAAATAATTTATTAATTTAAATTATCTCAGTTCTGAGTTATTGATAAGTCAAAAATTGTACTTGTAGAGAGCTCTGTGAATAAACACTACTAGAGAACTCTACAAGGAATTATCAATAAGTCATTTTTAATCCTTTTGAGACGTCACTCAAAAAGTCAGTAAATTGACTTATCGAGGACTCACTCAAAAGGTCCTAAAATGACTTGTCGAGAAGTCAATTTATACTTATCGAGAACTCAGTTCTCTATATACTTTTGGTTTATGTAATTCTGCCTTGTGTTAATTTTACATATTAAAAATGTAAATTAACAACTGAGCAGTTTACTTAGAATTTGAAAAATTCCGAGTTGAATCAGAATTTGAAATATAAATATGTAGAGATTTCTGAAATATTTATAATTCATATTTCAGTTAACTTCCAATAAAATCAAATTACTATGAATTTACTGAAGATTAATCTGCTGCAAATCATTAGCTGAGTTCTTGCCTTAGGATGAAGAATTAAGCATTCCAATTTTACCTACGAGTCTAGTGAAAGTTGCTTCATCCAAAGATTTAGTAAAAATGTCAGCCAATTGTTTTTTTGTTGGTACAAAAATGAGCTCAATGGTACCATTTGTAGCATGTTCTCTAATAAAATGGTACCTAACATCAATGTGCTTTGTCCTGGAATGATTAACTGGATTAGCTATTATAGATATAGCACTAGTATTGTCACACATAATAGGAATCTTGTGTAACACTAGGCCATAATCCATTAGTTGATTTCTAATCCAAAACACTTGAGCACAACAACTTCTTACAGCTATGTATTCAGCTTCAGCTATAGAAGTTGATACAGATTGTTGTTTTTTGCTATACCAGGATACAAGTCTTTGTCCAAGAAATTGACAGCTTCCACTGGTACTTTTTCTGTCAACCCTGCATCCAGCAAAATCTGCATCTATGTAACCAACATCTTCAAAACCAGTTCCCTTAGGATACCATAATCCGAAGTTTGGGGTTCCCTTCAAGTATCTGAAAATCCTCTTTACAGCCATCAAATGTGATTCTTTTGGATTGGCTTGAAATCTTGCACATAAACGTGTTGCAAACATGATGTCAGGTCTATTTGTTGTTAAATAAAGCAATGATCCAATCATCCCTCTATAGCTTGAGATATCTACACTCTTGCCCTTCTTATCTTCATCCAAATTAGTAGCAGTAGACATAGGTATAGATACAGGTGAACAATCAACCATTCCAAACTTTTTCAATAGATCCTTGACATATTTAGTTTGGCTGATGAAGATACCATCACTTCTTTGATTAACTTGAAGTCCAAGGAAGTAACTCAGTTCCCCCATCATACTCATTCATATTCACTTTGCATAAGCTTGGAGAATCTTTGGCAAAGCTTCTCATTAGTAGAACCAAAGATGATATCATCCACATAAATCTGAACTAGGATCATATCTTTACCATGTTTCTTGTAAAAGAGAGTCTTGTCTATCGTTCCTCTAGTAAAACCATGCTTCAGTAGGAAATCGGATAGTGTGTCATACCAAGCTCTAGGTTCCTGTTTTAGTCCATATAGAGCCTTGAGTAATTTGTACACAAAATTTGGAAATTTTGGATTTTCAAAACCAGGTGGTTGTTGCACATAGACTTCTTCTTCTAGCTCACCATTCAGAAAAACACTTTTGACATCCATTTGATACACTTAGAAGTTTGAATGTGCAGCAAATGCTAGGAAAATTCTTATAGCTTCAAGTCTTGCAACTGGAGCAAAAGTTTCATCATAATCAATTCCTTTTTCTTGTGAGTAGCCTTTTGCAACTAACCTTGCTTTGTTTCTAATAACTATACCATTTTCATCCATCTTGTTCCTGAACACCCATTTTGTTCCAATAATGCTTCTATTCTTTGGTGCAGGAACTAATTTCCAGACTTTGCTTCTTTCAAACTAATTCAGTTCTTCCTGTATGGCAGATATCCAGTCAGGATCTAGAAGAGCTTCATCAATTTTCTTAGGTTCTACTTGAGACAGAAAACATGCATGTAGGCACTCATTAGCAGTTGCACTCCAGGTCCTCACACCAGTAGTAGGATCACCAATAATTGCATCTCTAGTGTGACTCCTATCCCACTTCCTTCTATGAGTTTGTTGACTGGTGCCTTCATTATTTTCTTCATTGTTGGTATGACTGCTGGATTATTCTTCTCTTTCTCTCCCTGAGTTTGTGCTCTCAAATTCAGGTGTTTGAGATGAGTTTCCATTTTCATGATTTTCCTGTTGAGTCTTCATTTAATGTCTGATGTGCCATCAACTTCAACTTCTCCATCAGAGTCACTATCAATGTTGAGGTTTTCAAATTCCAGGGCTTCAGCTTCATTATCATCTAGGCATTTCAAGCCTGGACATTTGTCATCATCAAAGATCACATATGTGCTTTCCATAATTTTCTTTTGGTCAGTCACATAAACTTTGTAGGCTATTCTTTCCAGTGAATATCCCAGAAAAATTGCTTCAAAAACTTTTGAGTCAAATTTTCCCACATATCCAGAGTTGTCTTTAAAAAATAACACTTGCTTCCAAACACATGAAGATGCTTTACAATAGGCGTCCTCTTAGACATGATTGAGTAAAGGGACTTGCCATGTGCCTTGTTAATGAGATATCTGTTCTGAGTGTAACAAGCAGTATTAACAGCCTCTTCCTAGAAACTTGTTGGCAACTTGGCATCTTGCGGCATTGTTCTGGCAGCTTCAACCAATGTTCTGTTCTTTCTCTCAACTACTCCATTTTGTTGAGCTATCCTGGCAGCTGAGAATTTTTGAACAATGCATTTGCCTTTGCAGAATTCACTTAATGTAACATTTCTGAATTATGTTCCATTGTCACTTCTCAGTCTTTTCACACAATTGTAATCTTTAGCCTGCTTTTCTATCTTCTTGATGTGCTCAATTATGATGTGTGGAGTTTCATCTTTAGAGTACATGAACTCTACCCAAGTGTGTCTTGAGAAATCATCCACCATCACAAGTGCATATATGTTCCTTGAATATGATAAGACATTCACTGGCCCAAATAAGTCCATGTGAATAAGTTACAAGGGTGCACTTATAGAATTCACAGTTTTTGACTTGTGACTAGATCTTTTCATCTTTCCTTTCTGACAAGCTTCACAAACTTCAACTTGAGCAAATTCCAGTTTGGGCATGTCTCTCACTAACTCCTTTTTGACTAAGTTGTTAATTGCCTTGAAATTCAAGTGAGACAGCTTCTTATGCCATAGCTTGTTTTGTTCTTCTGATGCCTTGGTGTAG
Organism: Apium graveolens; assembly: GCF_009905375.1. Taxonomy (NCBI): domain Eukaryota; kingdom Viridiplantae; phylum Streptophyta; class Magnoliopsida; order Apiales; family Apiaceae; genus Apium; species Apium graveolens. The sequence goes on along the minus strand of NC_133650.1, from coordinate 276,336,135 downwards.
AAGCATCAAATACCATCCTTATTTGTTGAGTCCAAATCTGCAACAAACAAGCTTCCTTTCCTTGCTCCTTTTAGAGCAACTTCACCAGTTTTCTTGCTGATAAAAGTGCATTCTTCTTTGTTGAATAAAACTTCAAATCCTTTGTCTGCAAATTGGCTAACACTGCGAAGATTCAGTTCAAGACCAGCTACTAGTGCTACATCATCAATGACAATATTTTCTGGAAAAATCTTGCCATATCCCATTGTGAATCATTTGCTGTTATCTCCAAAGGTCACCAATGGGCCAGCATTCTCCTCAAACTGTGATAGTAGGGCCTTATCACCTGTCATATGTCTGGAGCATCCAATGTCAATGATCCATATGACTTTCTTCACTTTACCCTGCACACAATGAGATTCAGGTATGTTTAGTGACCCAAGCAGTATTGGGTACTTTCTTCTTATTAACTGATTTAGCAGAAGTAGAGAGTTGTTTCAGATAAAATAGAGTTCAATAATTGTTGTGCATTTTCCCTTTCTGATGTAGACATAATTTTTGTTTCTTTAAGGTCTACTCTCAGTTTGTGGAAACTCTTCATCACTTTCAAGTTGCAAGGAGTCAAACTTATCACAGAATGAGTAGGGATCATTTAAATCTGCTTCATTGTATTTGCAAGCTCCTTCAGTTGGCTTACTAACAACCTTTTTACAAAGGTGAGTTAGATGATTTGTAGAGCCACATTTTTCACACTTCTTTCCAGGAGCATCTGCAACATAAGCTAGATCATTGATTTTGTTTATCCCTATTTTCCCATTTCTATTTTTTTTCTTCTTTCCCGCATCTTCAATCTTTGTTCCTCTGACAGGAGTCTTGGTGCTTTGAATGTCCATGAGATTTTTTTCAGCCATAGAAGATTGAGTTGAGTTTGCATTTTTCTTTTCATTATCCGCATCTGCAATTTCTTGCTTGATAATCAATTCTTCTTCACTGAAGTCTACTTCACAAGCCTTGAACATAGGTGACCCAACCTTTTTCAGCATTGCTGGAACAATTTCATTCTCCGTTGCTTTCTCTTTGTCCCTTATGTTCTTCTTTTTGTTGTTCAAAGCATCATAATAAAGACCAATAGCAATATTTGCACATGGTTTGATTTTCTCATGGTATTGACCAACCAATTCAGATACATTATTGAAAGACTTCAACTTTACTTCATTTTTCTCCAGTTTTTCCCTTAGCACAACTTCAATCTCATTTGCACACTTGAGCTTGTTCTTCAGATAACCATTTTATTATTTCAAAGCTTCAAGCTCTATTGTCAACAATTTAGTTCCTTGTTTTTCATTCTCAAGCCTCTCATTCAACTTATTAATCTGCTAACTTCTTCATTAGCAGCAACCATGCTTGTGTGGATGTGAAATATTTATGTGCTCATCTTCCCAACAGTTTTCTTATATTGATTCACATTTAAATCAGTGGTGGTAAGAGTTGGTACATGTGGTTTAGATGAGGATGATTCTCCTTACTCCAAAGCCATGAGTGCATAGTTTCCAAGTTCTTCATCTTCATCAATTTCATAGTCATCCCAACTTTTACCTTCTGTAATATAAGCTTTGCTTTGCTGTTTCTTCAGAAGAGCTTCATACTTTGCTTAAAGTTCAAGATAAGCTTTATCTTTTGTTGCCTTTTTGGGTTTTCTGCATTCTGTAGCAAAGTGGCCCAGTTCATCATAATTGAAGCACCTTATCTTAGATATGTCAACAGATCCAGTTTTGTAGCCATTCTTGCTATCAGAATTGTACTTCCCTTTTTCCTTCCAGCTGTTGTCTTTGTTGAAAGACTGTCCTTTATTCTTGAAGTATCTTGGCTTCTTTACTCTAATATTACAGAATTTCCTAGCCAAATAATCCATTGACTGATCTAGCTCATCCAGTTCTTCAAGAGTATAAAACTCATCTTTTTCCAATTCCAGAATGACTTGTTCCTGTGAATCATTTGTTCTTTGCTCTCTTGCTGAGGCAACTGGAGTTTGAGATCTTGGTTCATCATTGGATGTTTGACTTTCATTTACAATTAAAGCACTTAAGCCATCCACAACATGTCCTTGACCAGATCTCAATGATTTTCTTTGAATCATCTCTAGTTCTTATGTTTTGAGTACTCCATATAGTACCTCCAGTGTTATTCTGCTTAAGTCTCTCCCTTCCCTCATTGCTGAGATTTTCTGTTCCAAATGATCATGGAGAGTAAGCAGGAACTTTAGATTCACTTCTTCAGCTTCATAGTATTTGTCATGGAATTGCAAGTCATTTATCAGCTTATTGAATCTTTCAAACACATCAGTAATGCTTTCCATTGGCTTAGCCATGAAACCCTCATACTGTGAAATCAGTATCCTTCTTTCATTTGACCTAACTTCTTCAGTTTCTTCACAGGGTATCTCAATCTTTCCCCATATTTGCTTGGCAGTGTCACAGTTGAAAAAGTTGTTGTACATCACATTGTCAGGTGACTCAATCAATATTAATTGCAAGCTACTTTCCAGGGATACTTTCTCTTTTTCAGGATCAGTATACTCAGCAAGATCTTTTGGAGCATAAAGAGTTGGGATAATCCTGTCTCCATCTGTAGATTCCTAAATTCTAACCGTAGGAATGAAAGGTCCATCCTTGAGGATCTGAATGTAGAGTGGATTGACCATCTTGATGAATAACATTATTTTCTTTTTCCAAAGAGTGTAGTTATCTTTGTCAAAGGTAGGAATTTTGATACTACTAATTTTTTGTGTATTCATTCTTCCAAGATCTTAAATCTATTTACTTTCATATTTGGCTCTAATACCACTTGTTAGAAAATGAATAACACACAGAGGGGGGGGTGAATGTGTTTTACTGTTTTTGAGCTTTTCTTGAATGTTTATGGTTGAACAAAGTAAATTGATTCTTGTAGTGAAATGTGTTCATGCAGAATTTAAACTTGCTAGAAAAATAAAGAACACAAATCTTCAAAACTCAATTAATTTTATATTAAAATTAAGACTGTTTTGCTACAAAATTTCTAGGCTCTTTGTTTATAAAGAGCTTAGCTTCTACCTGAGAGTGTTACAAGAAACCTGATCTAAATTGTTACAACTGACTAAGGACCAGTTTTAACTTTATAACTCAGTTAACTGCTGGTTTACACAGTGTGCAATAAGACATGCTATTAGCTTTTCTAAACTATCACTTGTCATTTCTATTTATAGAAAAGTTGATCTTCCATTTCTGGCTTAGCATATCTTTAGCATCTCGTATTTACTTTAATCTTCCGCTGTCAGTTAATCTTTGCCATTGATCTTGCACATTGTTCAAGCTGCTTTTGTAGACTTGTCAATCCAGCTGTTGGATTTTTGTTGATTGTTTATCTTGGATATTGAACTGATCTGCAACCTTGTACTTTGAGATTGTACATCGAGATCTCCAGTTTAGGTATATAGACCACTTGACATCTCGATAAGTATATTGGCTTATCCAGATCTCCAATACTCTATATTTAGTTTGGCTTGTGTTAGGGTGAAATCACGCGCTAATAATACACGCAAGTATACGCGTTCGCAAGTAATATAAAATACTTTCTAGTTCATTCCCACAGAGACAGACTAATTATGTTCAATTAAACTCACTCACCAATGTATGATTACTTCTCAATGTTAAGACAATAACACTTAGATTTGATTAACTAATTATTAACTACAATTAACTACTAGAATTAAGCACTTAATTAACACTTAAATTAACAATATTAAAACACTCATGAGATCACAACTTCATTACTACTTCCTTCAATAGTCATTGTTATTACCCTTAGCATGCAACAGTGATGATATTAATCGAATAACACGAAACTGATAAAAGCCAACTTTCATTGTACTAATACCATTCTACCAAACATCCACAATTAAGATAGAAGTTGAATAGGCATCAATTATGTTGAGTCCCTATATGTCTACAGAAATTGACAACATAACGACTTAAGAACAAGTTATTCCTTTTGATTACACAAGGCGAATAAAACGGTTAGAGTTACCCACTAATCATGCAAAATCTTACATGAACCTATGCTAGCATGGCAAGTTCTAAATCTCAAGATCCACCGTCCCTTCACAAGAGATTAACACCCTATCTTATATGTTCGCGACGCACATAAGACGAATTCGCACAACCAATACTAGATATCATACAATCATCACACACTAAGGTATTAAACAACTAACTAAAGAATTCCATAGTAAATCCGTTACGAGCCCATGATCACGATTAGCCCATAATAGCACTCATCGTCATCATGGGTTCATATGAAAACATGATAAATAAACACAAGAGAATAATAACTAAACTAATTATATTAAACCAGAGTACGTCACAAGAGTAAATAGGTTCAAAGCAAAGAAAACTAGCATCCAACATTACAACGAAATAAAGAATCACAAGAAAATATGCTTCCTCTTCGTTGCGGTGTGCTAAAACAGTCTTCTTCCTTATCGCCTTCGCTCCTTGATTAATACAACAATCCAACCTTTGTGAAACGTCTCTGAAATCTACTTATATAGGAGTACCATAAAACCCAGATTACTCAGAAGTTGGAAGCCAAACAGAAATAGGAGTCTAAAATATTTATTGAATTCACGACCCTGCGCGGCCGCTCAGCATAGCTGAGCGGGCGCTCAGCTTCCTGCGCGGCCGCTCAGCATAGCTGAGCGGGCGCTCAGACCCTTTCTGGAAAAATAATCTGTTTGCTCCGTTTCTTCGCTGCAATCTGCTCCTCTCTTCCCACTTACAATGCTAAACACATGCCAAGGCTTATTATTGATGAATTCTCCCCCGAAATACAACTAATACCATGAAATACATAAACACTAGAAAAATGCATCAAATACACAAAATACTTGATTTCAAGACACCAATTTAAGCTATTATAAGACGTTCTAAGTGGTATAAAATGCCACTTATCATACCCCAAAACTTAAATCGATGCTTGTCCTCAAGCGTCACAGACTCAAAAAAAAATGAAAACATGCATGAATGCAATCTATATGAAATACAGCGATCCCCCTTACTACGACCAAACCAACCAACTTACGACATCTCAACAAATGCAATTAGGCGACTAAAGATCAATCAAATCATGCAAGCTAACATACAGCCAGAAACGTGGTGTGTGCAGATGCTTAACAGATATGCTTCGGAACTAGATCAATTATCATGACTCAACTATCATCAAGGCAATCACATGATTATAAAAAAAATAAAAATTCTAGGCACAAAGTGACTTATAACACTACAAGAATCCTGGAGCTTATTACGGAATCATGCTTTTTATTTATAACAACAATGTTTATTTGACCGTGCAATGAGCGAGGTCCACAAAAAACTTATACAATGGCATCCATGTAGCGAGCGTTAGGTTAGCGGATCCCAGAATATAAAAGCCTTAGGTCACTAGGCACAAAGTCCCCTAAGAACTTAATAACTCGAATACCAAAGAGCCCACTCGTGATCAGTTATGCATTAACTCTTTTTTTTTCTTTTTTTTTCTTTTTTTTTTCTTTTTTTTTCTTTGTTCAAAATTTCTGAGCAAGTGCATTTCGCTCCATCTTGCTCAACCCTAGACTACTCGCATAAACATATGAGCCGGCTACTAGCCATTTGACGCCTAGCCACAATTAGCAACGAATTCCATTTTTTCTCCATTTTTTTCTTTTCATGCCTTTATCACTAAGAACCTATTATAAAATTCTAAGCATAATAAATAGATTAACCTCGAAAACAATCAGACCATAACAACCATCTAGTCCTTAAGCATTCTCTAAGACTTAGTGAAAATACAAGTGTTTCTAGCAGGCATATCAATCTACACGACTCAACATCACTTTAACGCTATCACTACACTCGCATCAACATCACAAATCAATTGGTAAATCAGCGCAAAAGGGATCATGGCATATGCATGAGCTACATGACATGATAAACAAATAAAGCTATAAAAAAATATATGGCAAAAATTATGCAATTATATGAACTAAACTATCATGAATATGCAACTATATGACACACACAAAAATTATTCCTTAACTACCACCCCCAAACTTAAAATCTTCATTGTCCCCAGTGAAGGTAGTAGAAAGGAACACAGGGTATACCTACTCGGAGAGATCATCATCATTACCCTCAGAGGGTGGTGTATCAGGAGGCGGATATGCAGAGTCCTCACCAAAAACTGGCCACTGGATGTCAGCTCTAAGGCCTCGAAAAGCGGTCCCTAGTGCAAGGGTGAGCTCCTGAGCAAACCTGCTCTGCGTCTCGTACATAGCATCCATCCTCCGTGACAGCCTCCTATACTGGGCATCAGCCATCCCAGCACCCTCCTGAGCTCTAGAAGAACCAGCCTCATCATGCCTTGGCCTCGCCATGGTAGCACCTCGTGCTGGATGCCCTCCTGGAAGATGATAACCCATCCCATGCTCCTTAGGCTCACCACCGGTCCACTCTTGCATCGCATTTAGAGTCCCGGAGTCAATAGGAGCGGCCGGCAACTGCAACTGCTCATGAGACGGCCACTGAACTCCCACCGCTCGGCAAAGCTTGGTAACCGTAGATGCATAAGGGATGTTCATGTGCTTAGCTCCCCTCAAAAACTTCAGAATTCCCTGGTAGATGAACTCACCAAGGTCCACATAGTACTCCTCATTCAAAATTCCCCACAACAACTGTGCTCTCTCAACTGTGACCTCAACTGCATGCGAAGAAGGCAAAATATTAGCACAAATAAACGCATTCCATGCACGGGCATACCTGTTCATCGCGATCACCGAAAAGTGACGATACTCATTAGTTCCAGTCTTGAAGGTCCATACTGTGCCCGACCTACAGAGAGTAGCACAAATCAAATCCAAGTCAAAATCCTCACCAGTCTTCTCGTTCTAGTTCTCCTCCGTGGGCTTCCTCTGTCTCTGCCCAATCACACGGAGAATCGCCGCAGGGTGATAATCCACCGTCATCCCCCGGACCACAGAATACCCATTCTTCTCGGCCTTCGCGTTCGCATAGAACTCGCGAACCACACTCATCGGTACTGCTTCAGGTGACTCACAAAAAGCTATCCACCCCTTCTCAGCAATCATAGGTAACAACTCGCCATCCCTCCCTGATGGTAAGAATCCCCTCTCCTTCAAAATTGGCTTCCTCAGAAGCCTAGTGTACTCCTCCTCAGCATCCCTATCATTCAAATGAGGCCTCGCAGCAGTACCCCTCGAGGAATCAGCAGTAGGAATAGTGCTTCTGCTATCGATAGTCCTTGCTCTCTTGGGTGCCATCAAAACTGAGTAAAAGTGCTTGAGATTTGTGTTTTTGTGTTTGGGAGAGAGTTGAAGTGTTGAAAGTGTATGGGAGATATATGGGATAGGTGTATGTATATATAGGGTATGTATTAGGGTAGAATTTGATTAGGAGTGGGTTTAAGGGTTAAAATCATGGGATAATGGGGAAATAGGTCGTGGGTTTATGGGCTGTATTTTGTGTTTTTATTTTTCTGATTTTTTTTTGGTTTTTTATTGAACATAAAAAAAATTCTCCCAGTCGGACCCTGAGCGATCGCTCAGCTCTTCGGCCCTTGAGCGGTCGCTCAGCAGAGCTGAGCGGACGCTCAGGGGGCTTCTGGAAATTTTTTTTCCAGGCTCCTTTTTTCTGATTTTTTTTTGGTTTTGGATAGGTTATTAACTTCTAAGGGTTCCTGTAACAACAAATCATGGGTTGCCTCCCACGAAGCGCTTCTTTTTCGTCATTAGCTTGACGTTGTATACCTTTCCTCAAGTTGACAATAAAACGGCACTAACCACTTCCCGGTTTGCCGTGTCTCCATAGTAGTGCTTCAAACGCTGACCATTAACCTTGAATGCTTGGTCCGGATCATTCTCAAAAATCTCCACCGCTCCATGTGGAAACACAGTTTTGACAATAAAAGGTCCAGACCACCTTGATTTCAACTTCCCAGGAAAAAGTCGAAGACGAGAGTTGAATAAGAGAACTTGTTGCCCTGGCACGAATAACTTGGGATGTAGCTTCCTATCGTGCCACCTTTTCACCTTTTCCTTGTACATTTTGTTGTTCTCGTACGCTTGGAGTCGAAATTCATCAAGTTCATTAAGCTGAAGCATTTGCTTTTTTCCAGCTGCATCTAGATCCAGGTTCAACTTCTTCAATGCCCAATAGGCCTTATGCTCAAGCTCCGTAGGTAAATAACATCCCTTACCATACACCAATTTAAACGGAGACATACCAAGTGGAGTTTTGTATGTTGTTCTGTAAGCCCAAACAGCTTCATCGAGCTTTAAAGACCAATCCTTCCTTGACGGAAAAACAACCTTCTCTAAGATGCGCTTGATCTCTCTATTAGACACTTCCGCTTGACCATTTGTTTGCGGTTAGTAGGCAGTAGCAACTCGATGATTCAAATTGTAGCGCTGCATCATAGAAGTGAACTTACGGTTGCAGAAATGTGACCCTTCATCACTTATGATTACCCGTGGCGTTCCAAACCTTGTGAAAATCTGCTTATGAAGAAAATTCAACACTGCCTTTGCATCATTTGTCGGTAGAGCTTTGACTTCTACCCATTTTGAGACATAATCGACTGCCAGCAAGATGTACTGATTGTTGCAGGACGATACAAAAGGCCCCATGAAATCGATTCCCCAAACATCAAAGACCTCGACTTTAAGCATAACATTTAACGGCATCTCATCCTTTCTCGTAAGATTTCCCACTCTTTGGCAACGATCATACCTTAAAACAAACTGATGAGCATCCTTAAACAAATTAGGCCAGAAAAAACCTGCTTGCGGAATACGAGCTGCCGTCTTCTCACCATCATAGTGTCCACCATAAACTGTGGAGTGGCAGTCTCGTAATATCCCCTCCGTCTCACAGAATGGGATACATCTCCTGATGATCTGGTTAGCTCCCTGTCTAAACAAATACGGTTCATCCCATATATACTACTTCACCTCATACAGAAACTTCTTCTTTTGAGCTGTGGTCAAATTAGGAGGCATTATATTGCTGACAAGATAATTCACAATATCTGTGAACCATGGCTCTTCCTCCTGAACTGCGAACAACTGCGCATCCGGAAAAGATTCGTTGATCAATGTCTTATCATGTGAAGTAGACTCGGGATTCTCCAATCTAGAGAGATGGTTAGCTACTTGATTCTCAGTACCTTTTTGATCCTTGATCTCTAACTCAAATTCCTGTAGCAAGAGCACCCAACAAATGAGTCTCGGCTTCGAATCCTTATTGGAAACCAAATAACGAATGGCCGCATGATCAGTGAATACTGTTACTTTTGTCCCAAGCAGATAAGATCGAAATTTTTCGAAACTGAAGACTATAGCCAAGAGCTCCTTCTCAGTAGTGGTGTAGTTCATTTGGGCCCCATTTAAAGTCTTGCTAGCATAGTAGATCACATGAAAGAGATGATTCTTGCACTGCCCAAGAACTGCGCCCACCGCATAATCACTCGCATCACACATCATCTCAAAAGGCTCTGTCCAATCAGGTGCTGTAATAACCGGTGCAGTGATCAAACTCTTCTTAAGAGTCTCGAATGCCATCAAACATTCATCATCAAATTTGAAAGGCACATCCTTCTCAAGCAAGTTGCACAGCGGCTTAGATATCTTCGAAAAGTCCTTGATGAAACGCCGATAAAAACCCGCATGACCAAGAAAACTACGGATTCCTTTCACAGAAATAGGTGGTGGAAGATTTTCAATGACTCTCACCTTGGCTTTGTCCACCTCAAGACCCTTGCTAGAGACCTTATGCCCAAGAATAATGCTTTCACGCACCATAAAATGATATTTTTCCCAATTTAGCACCAAATTAGTTTCCACACACCTTTTGAGCACTGCACGAAGATTATTCAAACATTCATCATATGAATGTCCAAAGACGGAGAAGTCGTCCATGAACACCTCGACATTATTTCCAATCATGTCGGAGAATATAGCCATCATACATCTCTGAAAAGTGGCCAGTGCGCCACATAACCCAAATGAAACTCTGTGAAAAGCAAACGTGCCAAATGGACAAGTGAAGGTAGTCTTTTCTTGATCCTCTGGTGCAACACAAATCTGATTATACCCTGAGTAGCCATCCAGAAGACAATAATACTCATGATCAGCCAACCCGTCAAGCATCTAATCAATAAACGGAAGCGGGAAGTGATCCTTCCTTGTGGCCTTGTTTAATTTTCTGTAATCCATGCATACTCTCCATTTTGTGACTGTTCGAGTGGGGATGAGCTCGTTCTTCTCATTTGCTACCACAGTGATACCTCCTTTCTTAGGTACACAATGCACGGGGCTCACCCAAGAACTGTCAGAAATAGGATAAATGATTCCTGTATCCAGCCACTTCAGAATTTCTTTCTTCACCACCTCTTTCATGATAGGATTAAGTCTGCACTATTGCTCAACAGTCGGCTTACTACCCTCCTCTAGCAGAATCTTATGCATGCAATATGAAGGGTTGATCCCTTTGATGTCTGATATGGTCCATCCAATAGCCGATTTGAATTCTCTCAAGATCCTTAAGAGCTTGTCCTCCTCACTACCTGAAAGGTCAGATGCAATAATAACAGGTAAAGTAGATGCATCACCTAAAAAAGCATACCTCAAGTGTTCAGGCAATGGCTTAAGCTCCAAGGTGGGTGCTTCCTCAATTGATGGTTTGAGCTTTCCTTCAGCATTTTTGAGGTCAGAAGTACCAAGAGATTCAAATGGCATGTCTAGCTTTCGCCTACAGGGAGAAGCATTAAGATATTGTAGTTGTTCATTGCCATCCTCGTCTTCACTGTCAAAATCCCCCACTAAGGCTTTCTCTAATGCATCAGACATTAGCATATGATCGAGTTCTGAAGTAACCGCAGAATCAATTAAATCCACTTTTAAGCACTCCTCATCTTCTGTAGGGAATTTCATTGCTTTGAATACATTGAATGTCACATCCTGATCCTGCACCCGTATAGTAAGTTCACCTTTCTACACATCTATCAAGGTACGGCCTGTAGCCAAGAAAGGTCTTCCCAAGATTATGAGAATCTTCTTATCTTCCTCGAAATCCAGAATAACAAAGTCTGCAGGAAAGAAGAGCTTATCCACCTTGACTAGCACATCCTCCACTATGCCTCTTGGGTAAGTAATAGAACGATCAGCCAATTGTAGAGACATGTAGGTGGGCTTTGGATCAGGCAAATCCAACTTTTTAAAGATCGACAACGGCATCAGATTGATGCTTGCTCCCAAATCACAAAGGCACTTGTCAAAAGATAACTTTCCAATGGTGCAAGGAATGGTGAAGCTACCTGGATCTTTAAGCTTTGGAAGTAACTTTTGTTGCAGCACAACACTGCATTCTTCCGTTAGAGCAACGGTCTCAAGGTCATCCAGTTTCACCTTCCTTGAAAGAATACTCTTCATAAACTTCGCATAACTAGGCATTTACTCCAGAGCCTCAGCGAAAGGTATATTGATGTGAAGTTTCTTGAACACCTCCAGAAACTTACCGAACTGCTTATCCAGCTTTTGTTGTTGCAATCTCTTAGGGAAAGGTGGTAGAGGATAGAGTTGTTTCTCCCCTGTATTACCCTCAGGCAGAGTGTGTTCAACAGTAGTCTTCCTTGGTTCCGCCGCTTTCTTCTTTTGATTAGCTTCTTCATCTCCAACTTCAGCTTCTCCTTCTTTTGCTTTTTCAGCATCAATAACTTTTCCAGACCTTAAGGTAATAGCTTTGACTTACTCTTTAGCTTCCTTCCTGCCTGGCACTTCAGTATCACTGGGAAGTGTGCCAGGTTGACGATTGAGCACTGCATTGGCTATTTGACTAGTTTGATTTTCCAAGGTCTTGATCGACACCGCCTGACTCTTGCACAATAGCTTAAGTTCCTCAAAATTAGCACTAGTGGGTGCAGCTGCACCTCCCTGTTGAGGATATGATTGCCTTTGAGCATATTACTGCGGTTGCTGGAATCCAGGTGGAATAAACTGCTTACTCACACCTTGTTGATATGGTTGCTGAATAGCATTCTGATTATTACTCCAGCTGAAATTTGGATGATTTCTGTTGTTAGGATGATAAGTAGCTGGCACAGGCTGCTGTTGTCACTGATAATTGTTCACATACTAAACAGATTCATTAACAAGAGAACACTGATCCGTAGCATGAGAACTTGTACAAAGCTCACAGACCATAGCTATCTGATTGATTCCATAGGTGACTAGAGAATCGACCTTCATAGACAGCGCTTGGAGCTGCACTGCAATAGCGGTGGCTGCATCGACTTCCAGAATACCTGCTACCTTCCCAGGCATCATCCTTTGAGTTGGGTTTTGATACTCATTTGCAGCCATAGTCTCAATAAGATTATAAGCCTCGGTATAGCTTTTGGCCCACAAGGCGCCTCCAGCTGCTGCATCGAGCATGGCCCGAGATTGGGCCCCCAAACCATTATAAAAACTAGTGATCACCATCCAATCGGGCATTCCATGATGTGGACACTTTCTTAACATCTCCTTGTAGCGCTTCCAAGCTTCGCACATAGATTCTGTAGGTTGCTGCGCAAACTGAGTAAGAGCACTCCTCATAGCAGCAGTCTTTTCCATTGGATAAAACTTAACCAGAAACTTTTGTGCAAGATCTTGCCAAGTAGTGATGGACCCAGCTGGTTCAGAATGTAACTAGTCCTTAGCTTTATCCCTCAGAGAGAATGGGAAAAGCCTCAGCTTGATAGCCTCATCAGTCACACCATTATATTTGAAAGTACTGCAGATCTCGACAAAATTCCTTATGTGCATGTTGGGGTCTTCAATCGCAGCACCTCCAAAAGAAACAGAATTCTGCACCATCTGAATAGTGCCCGGCTTAATTTCAAAAGTGTTAGCCTGAATAGCCGGATGAAGAATGCTTGACTAAATGTCATCAATTTTAGGTCGAGAAAAGTCCATAAGAGCTGGATCTGCCGGAACAATACGATCACCCGTGATTACTGGCTCTTTCTGCTCACTTTCGGAATCCGAATCTTCAAAATCTATTTTCTACGGAATATCAAGAACTTCGTCTGTCTCCTCAGCTGTATCTAAAGTCCTCTTGCGAGTACGAGAACGAGTTTGCATAAACGCTCGCTAAAGTACCTGAAACACAACCGGAAACGATAAGTACACACGTCTTAATCACTGAGTCCTAATGACCAATGATGGTAAGTACATGAACTAAACAAATACGCCGAGTCCCCGGCAGCGGCGCCAAAAACTTGTTAGGGTGAAATTACGCGCTAATAATACACGCAAGTATACGCGTTCGCAAGTAATATAGAATACTTTCTAGTTCGTTCCCACAGAGACTCAGACTAATTATGTTCAATTAAACTCACTCACCAATGTATGATTACTTCTCAATGTTAAGACAATAACACTTAGATTTGATTAACTAATTATTAACTACAATTAACTACTAGAATTAAGCACTTAATTAACACTTAAATTAACAATATTAAAACACTCATGAGATCATAACTTCATTACTACTTCCTTCAATAGTCATTGTTATTACCCTTAGCATGCAACAGTGATGATATTAATCGAATAACACGAAACTGATAAAAGCCAACTTTCATTGTACTAATACCATTCTACCAAACATCCACAATTAAGATAGAAGTTGAATAGGCATCAATTATGTTGAGTCCCTATATGTCTACAGAAATTGACAACATAACGATTTAAGAACAAGTTATTCCTTTTGATTAAACAGGGTGAATAAAACGGCTAGAGTTACCCACTAATCATGCAAAATCTTACATGAACCTATGCTAGCATGGCAAGTTCTAAATCTCAAGATCCACCGTCACTTCACAAGAGATTAACACCCTATCTTATATGTTCGCGACACACATAAGACGAATTCGCACAACCAATACTAGATATCATACAATCATCACACACTAAGGTATTAAACAACTAACTAAAGAATTCCATAGTAAATCCGTTACGACCCCATGATCACGATTAGCCCATAATAGCATTCATCGTCATCATGGGTTCATATGAAAACATGATAAATAAACACAAGAGAATAATAACTAAACTAATTATATTAAACGAGAGTACGTCACAAGAGCAAATAGGTTCAAAGCAAAGAAAACTAGCATCCAACGTTACAACGAAACAAAGAATCACAAGAAAATATGTTTCCTCTTCGTGCGGTGTGCTAAAACGGTCTTCTTCCTTATCGCCTTCGCTCGTTGATTAATACAACGATCCAACCTTTGTGAAACATCTCTGAAATCTACTTATATAGGAGTCCCATAAAACCCAGATTACTCAGAAGTTGGAAGCCAAACAGAAATAGGAGTCTAAAATATTTATTCTGAATTCACGACCCTGTGCGGCCGCTCAGCATAGCTGAGCGGGCGCTCAGCTTCCTGTGCTCAGACCCTTTCTGGAAAAATAATCTGTTTGCTCCGTTTCTTCGCTGCAATCTGCTCCTCTCTTCCCACTTACAATGCTAAATACATGCCAAGGCTTATTATTGATGAATTCTCCCCCGAAATGCAACTAATACCCTGAAATGCACAAACACTAGAAAAACGCATCAAATACACAAAATACTTGATTTCAAGACACCAATTTAAGCTATTATAAGACGTTCTAAGTGGTATAAAATGCCACTTATCAGCTTGTAGAGGTCTTCAGTTCTCTATAAGAGAACTTTGGCTTGTCGAGATCTCTAGTCTTCACATCTTCACTTTGACTTATCGATAACTCTTAGTTATCTAGTGGCTTCTTGACTTGTCGATATCTCATAATTCTTTAGTCAAATTCACCTTGTCAATATCTTAGAGTTCTCTAGTGAATTTTGACTTATCGATATCTCTGAGTTCTCTAGTGGAACTTGACTTATCGATAACTCAGAGTTCTCTACTGAATGTAGACTTGCCGATAACTGAGTTCTCTAGTGAAGGAATGACTTGTCGATATCTCCATTCTTCAGTTCTTCAATTTGGCTTGTCGATATCTTCCTGAGTTCTCTAGTAGCTATCATGACTTCTCGATAAGCCATTCTGGAGTTCTCAAATGACTTCTTTATAACATTAAATCTGTGACTTGTAGAGATCTTAACATAGAGTATTTTTCTCCAAATAGATTTATTCAACTCCAAGCTTCTTCAAAATTCTTCTGAGGCATGATCTTCTTGATCTTCTTCCAGATAGAATCCTTAGGCTTGATACTGTTTCAAGAAAAAGACTCTAGTATGCTCATTTGCATTTTTACAGACTTTAAGTGTTACAAGTATAAAAATACGAATTAAGATAACAATACAACTTATTTAGGGTTGGCCCCAAGTTTAACTGATTACCAAAAATAACAGTTCATTAATCTCCTCCTTAGGTCAGATGTCCATCTGGCTTGTTTCATACTTTAATCAGAGGCACTAATGATATTGTTATCTCCAGTGATCTTTGACATCATCACTTATATATTACACTCCATATACCAAGAATGAAACTTTAATCCTCTTTAAGTATTTAAGAATATTCTTGACAATTGTCCAGTTACCCTCACCTAGATTAGACTGGTATATGTTCATCATGCTCAATGCATACGAAAAATCAGAACAATTATGTATCATTGCATACATCACAGATCTAATTGCTGAAGCATACGAAACTTTTATAAGACGACCCTTATCATCTAATGATTTAGGGCAGTTATCTTATGAGATCACTATCTCATGAGGCATCGGGACGTTTCCCATCTTTGCCTCTTGCTATCTAAAATAATGTAATACTTTGTCAATGTATGTACACTGACTTAGGCAGTTTAATCTCCTTGATCTATCACTATAGATCTTGATCTCTAATATATAGGTAGCCTCGCCTACGTCTTTCATTGAGAAATTATTTCCCAACCAAGTCTTAACATCCTATAGAGAAGGTATGGCATTCTCTATTAGTAATATGTCATCTACATAGAATACTGTGAATATCGCTTGGCTCCCACTGTTTGAATGTTTTATCAAAATGATTATTCCATATCCTTGAGGCTTGCTTCAATCTATAAATAAATAGGAGCAAATTACAAACCATCTTAGAAAGTTTTGGATCGACAAAACCGTCAGGTTGTATCATATGTACATCCTCTTCTAGGCTCCCATTTAAGAAAGAGGTTTTGACATCCACTTGCCATATCTCATTATCATAGTAAACAATAATTGTTAGCGAAATCCTAATAGATTTGACCATAACAACTGATGAAAAAGTCTCATCTTAGTCTATATCATGAATATGCTTGAAATTTTTTGTCACTAGTCGTGCTTTAGAGGTCTGTAATTTACCATCCATGTCAGTTTTCTTCTTGAAAACCCACTTGCACCATATAGATTTTACCCCTTCAGGTGGATGTACTAAATTTCATACTTTATTTTGATACATGGATTCCATCTCGAACGGATTTCATGGCCTCCAGTCATCTCTCGGAGTCTGGACTATTCATAGCTTCTTAGTAGGTCAGAGGCTCAGCACTGTCCATGAGCATCACACCAGTATCTGGAGTCATGAGAAATCCATAATATCTCTCAGGCATATGGTGAATCCTACTAGATCTGCGAATAACTTGTGTTTCCTAAACATGATTACTTTTAATATTTTGATGTACATCCTGATCTCATTCCAACTCTGGTTCAATGTTATCATATGGTTCTCGATCTTCATCGAGATATATTGTCCTCTCACTGATTTTCTTAGAAAGTCATTCTCCCTCAAGAAAGACAGCGGTTCGAGCAACAAACACTTTGTTCTCAGAAGGATTAGAAAATCTATACCCTTTATTCTCACTTGGGTATCCCACAATACAACATCTTTCTGATTTTTGTCCAACCTTGTCAGATGCTAAACATTTTACAAACGCTTCACGTCCCCAAATTTTCATAAATGACATGCTATAACATTTATCAGTCTATATCTCAGATGGAGTCTATTGAACCATTTTTGTCAGGACTCTGTTAAGTGTATATGCATCCATTTCTAGAGCATAACCCCATAAACTAAATGAAAGATCCGCTTGATTCATCATCGACAATACCATGTCCAACAAGGTACGATTTATCCTCTCAAAAACTCCATTCCATTGAGGTGTTTCAAAAGTAGTAAGTTATCATACAATACCAAACTCCTTCAAGAAACCTGTTAAACTCGAGGCTTAAGTATTCTCCTCACAATCTGATCGTAGAGCTTTTATACTTTCCCCTATTTGCTATTCTACTTCGGCCTTATATTCTTTGAACATTTCAAAATAATCAAATTTGTTCTTCATAAGACATACATATCCATATTTACTAAAGTCATCGGTAAATGTTATAAAGTAGTAAAAACCACCCATTGTCGTCGTCCATAGTAGACCGCATACATCACTATGTAAAAGTCACGTACTTAGAGATATATAATGCATATCATATTTCAAGAACATTTATTAATCTCACATTTATATCGTAGTAAATTAAGACATAATAAATTATAAAAGGAATAATTGATAGAACATAAACATTAATAATCCAAATGTTTTAAACTAAAACATTAAAGTGTTGTCTCTAGCACACAAACACTAACATGAAACTCTTACATAACCTTTTTTAAAATCCTCCTTATATTTTACTTTTTAAAAATTTCTCTTTGAAATTTCTTCTCTCATCTAACTTATTAAATAGTTTAACCTATATCAAAAAATTGAAATATCTCCCATAAGGTTTTTTTAAAAAAAAATTGTTTCTGTGTTATTTCCTTACCTTCTACTCTTTTATATCATTGAGGTTTATGAGAGAGAATAGAGTAAGGTGTCCGACATCTGGCTTACTCATGACTGTATTATTACTTTGTATGATAAAAGCTTCTTAAAAAAAAACTTTTGATATACTCCTTCCATCCCCCATTTACATGTTCATTTTGAAAAATCACGTATTTTTAAGAGAATATTAGTTGGATAATAATTCATATGTGTATTCCTAATTTTTTTCCTATGTTGATGGTGATCAGTAAATAACATTCATTGTATAGATTGTTTGTTTCATTAGAAATGGGAATTTATTTTTATATTTCTTTTCATTAGCATAGTCGCATGGTCAATTTTATCACAAAAAAGGCAATTGTCTAAATTATTAATATCTTAGTTATTAGTATGAAAACGGAGGTCTGTAATTTGTTTGTCACTTTGCCTAACCAGATATTTTCTCAACATCTTTTGAATCAGCTTCTTTGTTAGGAATTACAAGCATTATCATGATAATTAAACACTTAACATAATTAATTTATGTAATATCATATGTAGGTATCAATGGTTAGCCATGTTAATGGATAGTCATTGATATGACAACTTATCAATAGATAAGAATTTTGTAAAATTTTCATGAGATTCATGTTAGGTAGTTAATATTATTATTCATTTTAAGTCATGTTGACTTGACGAAAAAATAGAATATGATTGTTACTCCCAAATAATCTAACAATAGAATTACAAAATGGGTGTTGAATGTAATTCTTGGTTTCTTTTTGAAAGATAAGAAAATTCTTTACCAAATATATTAGTGTTTAAATATGCAAGTATGCGGAATGAAATATAGATGTATTTAAGACACAAAGTTTAAAAACTTTCCTGGTGGATTGATCTTTTCCACCAGAGATATATATTGATTCGAGAACTCCGTGATGCAAGAATGCACACAGCTGCTTACAAGTAAATTTACAAAGAGAGAACATAGAAATTCCTAACAGATGTTGCTTTTTCTATTTCTCAGTTCAATCGATAATTCTTTTACTTGCTACTCTTGGTTTATATATCACCAAGTTACATATGAAAAAGACAAACATATAAAACAAAACATTTGGGTATAATCACATATTTCTTCATCACTCTATCCAGTATCTTTGTATTGCTTCAAGTAAGCATGAAAATGAAAATGCTTCTTTGTTCTCATAAACCTGCAAATAGGCTGCCACATTCCTTTTGTATACAATTAACCAGTGTGACTGTCAAGTCGCTTTCAAATGCTATTTGAATTTGTTATCCGTTGAGACTTTATAGATTATACGTTGAGTCTCTATTGGATTGAGAGCATCTTTAGTTATCCATCGAAGCCTTGTTGAAAGTGTTTCCACAGCAGTTGACACAATTTTATTTATGCAAAATTACAAGGCATCTAATATTTACAATTAGCCAACCTATTTTGCATTTCATTCTAGTAGTCAACATGACTTAGAATATCCTACAACTTCTAATTCTCTAAGACATTACAGTATACAGGAATGTACTACAAAAACTTATTTAAACATAAGCTACTCTTTCAACGGATGACAAAGTACGATTATTCGTTGAAAGTTATAAACTCACTTAATTAAATCTACTAAGGTGATTTGGTGAAATATCATCAAGATTACAACATATTCCTAATAACATCTTCCAATTTATGTCTACTTGAATTGTAGGCATAAATTTTAGGAGGACTTGATGATAACAAAATATCTTATACAAAATAGTCATTCAATGGTAGATAAAAATGATAAGTGCTGTAATTTTATTGAACGTTGATAAAAGAAAGTTCACAAAAATCTCACAAGCCTTGTTCAAGGTGCTCCTCTAGACTGAGAAAATAATCCTTTCTCCTTGAGTGTCTAGTCTCTTTTCCCAGCTTCTCATTGTTCTTTTCTATCCGGTGTTGGAGTTGTCTGTAGAACTCAGATTCATTTTCATTAGATAGATCCAACATCTCCTGCATTTCCTTGAGAGTTTCGTTGCTTGATATTTTTAGCTGGTTTTCTAGTCTGGAAAATCTTCTGGTAATCCTTTCATCCTTGAACTCCATCAACCAATATGGCCTCAAGTGCACTATACTTCCAGTGTAAGGAATAGTTAAGATTCTTGGTAGTGCACTTGGATCTCTCCAGCTTCTTTGTATTTGTTGAATTTTGTTAAGTATCTTTATTTTGGCCACCAAGGTGAATTCAAAGTTTTTCTTGATTGCATAGAATAACTTAATTAAGACAGAGTAGCCTTCATTGAGAATCATATGAAGAGGCCAAGTTATTTCTGTAATAACCCCAATTTTTGGGAAATTTTTGAAACCCTTATGAATAGTGTTTTTGCTGAATGAGAAAACTTTTCATGCCACACTATGTAGGGGTTCTGATATGGATATTCTGAGATTTTATTAGTACTTTATATGGGATATAAGTGTATGTAAAGATCGTCAGAATCCAAATCCGAACACTTTGATTTTTCCCGAAAATACACTAGATACGGAAAGATTTGAGAAAAAGGTAACAGGATAAAAAGGATTTAAATTAAAGGATTATAGGAGAGGATCATAAAAGGAATATAATATATTGAGAAAGGTTAAGGGAACCTAAGTAATAAGATCCCGGGTATGATCCTTCAAACGATAAACGAAAATGAAAGTTAAGCGAACCGTATAACAGATCAGCGGTCATTAGGCAAACAATTAGGAAGTTAATCAAAGGGATTAGAGAGGATGATGTCACCCAACCAATGAGAAGAGGACAAGGAGGGGAGGATGACATCATGAGGATGACACAAGCATGACATGGGAAGGAAGGAGATGTGGTGGCTTTTTAACCACACAAAATCAAGGGCAACTAGGTAATTTACTAAAACAAACACAAAAATCAAACCAACCAAGCCAAGCAAATCATTTTTCATCAAAATCAAAAAGAAACCAAGGCATTGTTCTTCATGCTCTCGGCCAAAACAGAACCAGAACACTAAAACTGCTGTATCTCCTTCATTTCTCACTCAAATATTGTGTTCTATAGCTCATTGGAAAGGTATTGAGATGGCCTACAACTCTTGTTCACAAGTCTCGTCCAAATAATCATGGTAAGACCCTCATTTCTATAGTTCTTTAAATCGGACTTTTAGAAACTTCAAAGCCTAACTTTGTGTTCTTGATTTCTTTGGAAAGATCAAGCTTGTAGGAGGCTCCCTAAGGCTTCCTAGCAACTTAACACCTCCCAAGGAAGGTATAAACTTCAAATCCTAGCCTTTACTTTATTTGTTAGTAAGTTTAATGGTTGATGTTGTGAAATGAGAAGCATGGATTGTGATTATTAGTAGTTTGGTTTGATTTGGAAGTGTTTTTGGTAATTGAAGCTTGATTATAGTTCATAGGTCTTGATTGTGGTTGTTTGAGTTGAAAACCTTGGAGATTATGGACTGATGTGGTATGGTTTAGGTGAAGTTTTGTTGTATTGATGGTTATGAGTTGGTTGGTGGTTAATTGGAGTAGTTTAAACATTGGTAATCGCGTAAACATAGCCGTCGTAACGTCCAATTTTCTTTGGACTGTTTTTGTGCATAACATTAGGACCCAAGAACCCCCTGCTAGATTATGACCACTGCCATATTTAGATAGCTCATGTTACGAGCTTCGTTTTGATATGTAGTTTGTTCGATTCCGATGCACGGTTTAGGAGAAATGACCGTTTCAAGTAACGGCGTTTCGCGAACAAAACTTTTCCCCTCGCCTTACTTTGAAACATAGGTTAAAGACCAAAAAGGGTTAATTAATGCATGAAACATTTATGGTAAGTGTGTTAGGCAGTTGGTAAGACACTCGCGAAGGAATCACCTTAAAACTCGTAAAGGTTAAATTATTAAAAATGGTGGTGCCGAGGGTACTCGAGTGACTTAAGAGAATCAGTAAGCGCAAAACGAGCGTTAGAGTCTGAGTTGGTTAGAGTATAGATTTACAAGTGACTTTGGTTTAATTCCAACTTACTTGTTGTTTATAGGTTACCAGACTCGTCCCGAGCCATTCGTAACCCCCAGTCGCTCAGGCAAGTTTTCTACCCGTTATACTGTTGTTGTGATGTAAATATATGTATATGCATTATCTTGTGATATTGCATGATTGTTATTAGCAAATTTTGCGATATATTGGAGCATGCTAATATGGTATATATGCATGTCTGTTTCGTAATCTGGTTATCTATCTGTTGATTTCAATGCTTATAGTTGCATAATACCTATGCTAGAAATAAGCAAGTAGTTGCGTATACCCTTAGTATAGGGGATAAAAGGTGAACATATTTCTAAACCGGGAGTCGATGTTCCCGAGTATATTATATATATATATATTTATATATATATATATGGATATAGTTTTTAAAACTATGGATCGAATAAGGTTTATTCGATACCTTTATTCTATTATTTGAATATTCATTCGAGGGCTTATGACTCAGTTTATTTTATTATTTGAATATTATTTGAATATTCATTCGAGGGCTTATGACTCAGTTTATTTTATTATTTGAATATTATTTGAATATTCATTCGAAGGCTTATGACTCAGTTTATAATATTTAATAAATATTATTTGAATATTCATTTGAGGATCTATGACTCCGATTATTTGCTGAGATATATTCTTTATTTTATTAAAGAATAAGGTGTCAATAATCAAACTTATTTTCGATTATTCAAATAAAGATAATACTTTCATATAAGTATATCTTTGGTTATTTAATACTCGTTTCAAGTATAAATTTTAATACTTCTACTTCAATTATTTTTATAAAGATTATTCTTTATGGGAATATTATTTAAATAATAATATTCAGACATTTTCTAAATATTCTGGGGACTGATTTACTTCATTAAATCAGCTTCACTCCAAAGATTCTTAAAAATGTTTTGCGAGTCTTCAAAATGATTTTTTTAAAAGTTAGAGCGGATCCCAAAACTCATTTTTTTTAAGATCCTCCTTTCGAAGGGGATTTAAATACTCGCTCAAAACCTGAGGAATCCGGCTCTGTGGTGTGTTTTATATTCGCAACAAGGTTGCTGTTTTGATAAATGAATTGATTACTTACCCAACACTCGGGAAGTAAAATTCTTGGAACAAGTTAATCCATTAACAGGCATCGCCTGGGAAATATCGGTGAGTTCTCCTTTCCAAATAGATACGACTTCTTGGTGGAGCCGTATCAACAAGTTTCTACTTGGGGAAAGTGGGGACAAGCTTTACGTTTCAGAGTCATGGATTTCATCTGAACTAGGAGTGGCGTAAGTGGCCGAGTAGCGCCGGCCCAGCCTTATTATATTGGCCCAAATGGCCTGGAAGTTCCGCTAAGGCGGTCCATTCCTTAGGAGTTCAGTGTTCGGTTGACAAGTAAATCCGACAGGTTCTCCTCTACATGTAGAAAATGGTGGGGTTGTACTACTACGACTGATCATTGTAAGTGGTCTTCCTGGCGCGGAAAACTCCCGTAATGAGTTCATCATCCAATTGGATAATTTCTGCAACACTACCCAGAGCACTTCGATAGAAAGGCTACGGTTGGGCGATTGTTGAGTGTTGGCAGGGTCAAGTTTTCAAAATGATGTTTACATCAAATGAAGTATCTCGTAACTTCATTTTATTTTGATAATATTTTAAAGATTTAATCTATTCAAATCTTGCCTTATAGTCTCATCTATGTGATGAACTTTTGAAGCTAATTATAACTTGAACGGTGGTAGTTCAAGTAGTATTTGGGAAAGATATAAGTATATTGGGGTATCTTGTAACTTCATCTTTTAAACTTATATCTAATTAATAATTGTCTTATGAATGACAAAGATTTTCAGAAAAACGTTGAAACAAGGTTAGATATATGAGATCACCTTGCAACGATATTTTTTTTATACAGTTATACACTGGGACTTTGTGTATATTGTGCATGGAAGAGGACTTCCAATATTTTGAAAAGTATATATGTATATATATATATATACTGAATATTTTGCGACTTCATCGCATTAAGATATCAACTTGGTTCATTTCTTTTGACCAAGACTTTCATGAGTACTATGAGAAGGCTCATATATTGTTAATCATTATAAATATTATTTTGGTGGGCTTGCTGCTCACCCTTGCTTTCTTCTTTCATCACACAACATCAGATAGACAAGATGAATCGGACCAAGCTCCCGATTCGCAAGAGGTTAGGAGACGTTCCGCAGTTTTCTAGAAGCACTGATGCCGCCATAGCTGAGGTAGGAACTACCAATAGGCTAGGCTTTCAACTTTTGATGTATTAGATTATGTATATTTATGAATTGTAATAATGGCAAAGAAATGTAAATTTATTCAGAAACCTGTTTAAGGTGTATTGGCATATAATTGTGGAATAAAACGACTTGTGATTATTTTTGGATATTCATCTCTGAGACTATAACTTGTGGTGTGTGTGTTTATTGTGGGGTCACAGTACAGAGTAGTTGATTATTTATTAAGATTGGGTGTTGTTAAGGGAAATGGAACTCGTGACAACCCGGATCCCCGACCCCGGATTTGGGGGTGTTACAATTTCCTTTCCACCCCTATACCTGAACACTAATCTTTCTGGAATCCTGTTGTGGACATCAATTGCTCTCACTTCATCTAACTCATCCAAGTAAAGATTAATGTCTGAGAATTCCTTTATGTCACAGATAAAGAGTTGATATCCTTTGTTGACTATTGGTTTGGGTTTGGATAAGGTTTTGGATTGGAATGAGACAGACTTGACTCTCTTTCTTGCTATATTCTTTCTCCTTTTTGAAGTGGTTGGAATTGGGATGTTTAGCTCAGGAATAGGTAAGTTTTCCCAGTCTATTGATTCATCACTGGGAATTATTGGCTCACCATGAAAGTTCACACCAGGATGGATCTTGATTTCAACTTGCTCCATTATGGGAATAGTTGGTTGATTTGTGGTAGTAGACTAAGTTGGCTTTGGTTCCTCTTTTTTTTCTTCAAATACCAGCTTCCTTTTGGCTCTTTCCTTTCTATACCCTTTTTCTTATTTATGCTTTGGTTCCTCATGCTTCTCAGTTTCAGTTATGGTGGCATGTTTCTCAGTTCCTGACTTGGTAGCAGGCTTTTCAGCTTGTTTCTTAACTTCTAAGGCAGCCTGCCTTTTCAGAGACTTGAGCCTCAATTTCTCCTCTCTTTTGGCTTCTCCAAATTTAGGATGTCCAGCAATCACACAAATCAGTTTGTCATGCATGTAGATCTTTGCTACCCTTTTATTCAAAACTGAATCTCTTGGATCTTTGTGATTTGCAATTAAGTGACCAGTTGGTATTTGTGCCCTAGAGACAACACTATGATGATTTAGTTTAAGATATTTGGATTATTAATATTTATGTTCTATCGATTATTATTTTTATAATTTATAAATTCATAAATTACTGCGATATAAACATTAGATTAATAAATGTCCTTGGAATATGATATAAATTATATACCTCTAAGTACATGACTTAGAAATGAGATTATGAGGATAGTATCAATATTCTTAAAAGTCCCTAGTCAAGTATTACTATTAAGGGACAATAATAATGCATTAAGTTTGGTGTGTTTGTTGACTGATGATCACATATCATTGATCATATGTATAGTGATACTAAAGTCAAAAACACAGGCAGATGTATATGTACATGGTGTTGGACAGACCCAATTAGAGATTCTACATGTATGTTGTGTCATAAGTAATTCTCACTGTGATAATGATGTAATTGTCCTTAAACTTGAGAATTAATGTACTTTAATTACATTAAAAGTTGCCTTTGACCGGGTAATAATAAAAGTGTATTTCGGGTAAATTATGAGTCGTATGAGAAATATGAATGATCTAGAAAGGATTTAACCCTCCTAATTTTAGGATTGATATTATTGGTCTCTTGTGTGAGCTAGACTATGAAATGTGTGAGCACACTCAAATATTGATTTGATAT
>NC_133650.1:274392514-274399695 GCF_009905375.1 Apium graveolens | reverse complement strand
TTGCTGAGTCCAAGTTTGCAACAAATAAGCTTCCTTTCCTTGCTCCTTTCAGAGCAACTTCACCAATTTTCTTGCTGATAAAAGTGTATTCTTCTTTGTTAATAAAATTCTAAATCCTTTATCTGCAAATTGGCTAACACTGAAAAGATTCACTTCAAGACCAGCTACTAGTGCTACATCATCAATGACAACATTTCCAGAAATCTTGCCATATCCCATTGTGAATCATTTGCTCTTGTCTCCAAAGGTCACCAAAGGGCCAGCCTTCTCCTCAAATTGTGATAGCAGAGCCTTATCACCTGTCATATGTCTGGAACATCCACTGTCTATGATCCATATGACCTTCTTCATTTTTCCCTGCACACAATGAGTTTTAAGTGTGTTTAGCAACCCAAGAAGTGTTGGGCACTTTCTTCTTGTTAACTGATTAGCAGAAGTAGAATGAGTTGTTTCAGATAAAACATAATTCATTGACTGTTGTGCATTTTCCCTATCTGTTATAGACCTAATTTTTGTTTCTTTGAGGTCTACTCTCAGCTTGTGGCAACTTTTCATCACTTTCAAGTTACAAGGAGTGCAATCAAACTTGTCACAGAATGAGTAGGGATCATTTGCATCAGCTTCATTATATTTACAGGCTCCTTCAACTGGCTTGCTAAAAACTTTTTACAAAGGTGAGTTAGGTGATTCATAGAACCAGATTTCTCATATTTCTTTCTTGGAGCATCTGCAACATAAGCAAAATTGTTACTTTTGTTTATTCCAATCTTCCCATTTCTATTTTTCTTCTTCTTTCTTGCATCTTCAGTTTTTTTTCCTTGACAGGTGTCTTGGAACCTTGGTTGATCCATGAGCTTCTCTTCAGCTTTGGAAGATTGAGTTATTTCTGCATTTTTCTTCTCTTTATCTTCATCAGCAATTTCTTACTTTATGATCAACTCCTCTTCACTGAAATCTATTTCACATGCTTTGAACATAGGTGAGCCAACCTTTTTCAGCATAGCCGGAACATCTTCATTTTCATTTGCTTTCCCTTTTTCACCTACAGGTTTCTTCTTGTTGTTCAAGGACATCATAATCAAGACCAATGGTAATATTTGCACATGGCTTGTTATTCCCATGGTATTGTCCAACCAACTTAGATGCATTCCTGAAGGACTCTAACTTAACTTCATTCTTTTCCAGCTTCTCCCTTAACACTGGTTCAATCTCACTTGCACACTTGAGCTTGTTCTTTAGATATGCATTCTCTTGTCTCTACGGCTTCAAGCTCTACCAATAACAATTCAGTTTCTTGTTTCTCATTTTCAAGCTTCTCATTTATCTTTGTCAGTCTACTAACTTCTTCATTAGCAGAAACCATACTGTATGAAAGTGAAACATTTCTGTGCTCATCTTTTCCACAGTTTCCTTATATTGACTCACATTTAAATCAATGGTGGTAAGAGTTGGTACCTGTGATTTTGATGAGGATGACTCTTCTTGCTCCAAGACCATTAGTGCATGATTTCCAACTTCCTCATCTTCATCATTATCAGAATCATCCAAACTCTTTCCCTCTGCAATATAAGTTTTGCTTTGTTGTTTCTTCAAAAGAGCTTCATACTTGCTCCTCCCCTTCAAGATAAGCTTTGTCTTTCTTGCTTTCTTGGGTTTCCTACATTCCTGTAGCAAACTGGGCCCCTAGTCATCAAGTTTAGCCACCCTTATCTTGATCTGTCAAAAGATCCAATTTTTGTAACCATTTTTGCTATCAGATGTGTACTTCGCTTTTCCTTTCCGAGCTGCTGTCTTTGTTGAATGATTGTCCTTTACCCTTGAAGAATCTTGGCTTTTTTACTCTAATGTTAGAGAACTTTCTTGCTAGATAGGCCATTGACTGATCTAGCTCATCAAGTTCATCCAGGGTGTAGAACTCATCTTCTTCCAATTCCAGTATGACTTGTTCCTGAAGGTCATTGTTTCTTTGCTCACTTGTTGAGGCAACTGGAAGTCTGAGATCTTGGCTCACCATTAGAGGTCTGGCTTTCATTGATAATTAGAGCACTTGAACCATCCATAACATGCCCTTGACAGCTCTTAATGATTTCCTTTGAATCATTTCTAATTCATATATTTTTAAATTTCCATATAGGACTTCCAGAGTTATCCTGCTTAAGTCTCTCCCTTCTCTGATTGCAGAAATTTTCTGTTCTAGATGATCAGACAGTGTGAGCAAAAACTTCAATTACTTCTTCAGCTTCATAATATTTATCATGTAGCTGCAAGTCATTTATCAGCTTGTTAAACCTTTCAAACACATCAGTGATATTTTCTTTTGGCTTAGCCATGAAACCCTCATACTGTGAAATCAGTATCCTTATTTGATTAGATCTAACTTTCTTAGTTCCTTCACAAAGTATCTCAATCTTTTCCCAGATCTACTTAGCAGTGTCACAGTTGAAAATGTTATTGTACATTACATTATCAAGTGACTCTATCAAGATCAGCTGTAAGTCACTATCTAGGGAAACTTTTTCTTTCTCAGGCTCAGTGAACTCAGAAGGGTCTTTAGGAGCATAATGAGCTGGAATGACCATGTCTCCATCTGTAGATTCCTCAACTCTTACCATAGGAGTGAAAGGCCCATTTTTGAGAATCTAAATATATAATATATTGGTCATCCTGATAAACAGCAACATTTTCTTCTTCCATAGAGTGTAGTTAGTTTTAACAAAAGTAGGAATGCTAATGCTACTGATTTTCTGTGTATTCATTCTTCCAAGATCTTGAATCTGTTTAATTTTAGATTTGCTCTGATACCACTTGTTAGGTAATGAATAACACACAGAGGGGGGTGAATGTATTTTAGTATTTTTCTACTTTTCTTGATTTGTTTATGGTGGTGAACAAAGTAAATTAAATCTTGTAGTGAAATGTGTTAAACTAAAATTAAACAAATAACAGTAAGGAACATAGAACTTTCAAAACTCACTTAATTTTATATTAAAATTAAGAATGTTTTGCTACAAAATTTCTAGGCTCTTTGTTGGTAGAGAGCTTAGCTTCTTCCATGAGAGAATACAAGATTTTTCTTATCTAAATTATTACAGCTAACAAAGCATCCAATATTTACTTTATAGAACAGTAAATACTAGTTATTACACAGCATGCAATAATATGTACTAAACCCTATTTTTAGATAATCAAATCTTTCTATTTCTGGCTTAGTGTATCTTTGCTAATCTTGCACGTCTGTGACTTTACTTTTCCAGTTAATCTTGGCCTTTGATCTTGCACTCTTCAAGCTGATTTTTGTAGACTTGTCAATCCAACTGATTGGATTGTTTGTTGATTGTTAATCTTGGATATTGAACTGGTCTGCATTTTGTACTTTGAGTTTATCTCGAGATCTCCAGTTTGGTATATAGAGAACGTGACATCTCGATAAGTATAATGGCTTATCGAGATCTCTCATTATTCTATGGTTGTTTTGACTTGTAGAGGTCTCTGAGTTTCTTATAAGAGAATTTAGCTTGTCGAGATCTCTCATCTTCATGTCTTCACTTTGGCTTATCGATATTTCTGAGTTCTCTAGTGGCAAATAGACTTATCGATATCTCAGAGATCTCTAGTGACATTTTGACTTGTCGATATCTCAGAGATCTCTAGTGATATTTGACTTATCGATATCTTAGAGTTCTCTAGTGAAGAAATGACTTGTCGATATCTCCAATCTTCATGTCTTCAATTTGGCTTGTCGATATATCTGAATTCTCTAGTAGCTTTCTTGACTTCTCTATAAGTCATTCTGAAGTTCTCGAATGACCTTTCTATAACACAAAATCTGTGACTTGTATAGATCATGACTTAGAATATTTTTCCTAAAACAGATTTATTCAACTCTAAACTTCTTCATAATTCTTCTAAGGCATGATCTTCGTGATATTCTTCCAGATAGAATTCTTAGGCTTGATACTGTT
The DNA here is from genome assembly GCF_009905375.1 of Apium graveolens. NCBI lineage: Eukaryota > Viridiplantae > Streptophyta > Magnoliopsida > Apiales > Apiaceae > Apium > Apium graveolens. The sequence goes on along the minus strand of NC_133650.1, from coordinate 274,395,733 downwards.
TACAGAAAAAGACTCCAGTTTGCTCTATTTAAATTTTTACAGACTTAGGTGTTACAATAGAAAATGCAAACTTAGATTAATAATACAACTTATTTAGGGTTGTCAATTTGACTTAGTCTTGTTATTGTACAAGCATTTCTTGCACAACAACATGTGCACAAAAATAATCAACAAATTATTTAATATATAAAACTCTTAAAAGAATTCATTTAAAATTCATGCATGGAAATCTAAAGAAATATAAAAAATATTGAATATTTTGTTTTTTTTAAAATATATCAACATAATGCGAAATTTTTAAAAGATATCTAGTAAAACTATATTGGTGTAAAAAATATGTACTATATCAAATTTGTATGAAACATCTCAAAGGATCTTGTATGTTTTATAAACGGCCCATACATATTATATTAAATTATTATTATATTTTTCATTTATAATAAAAAATAATATATTTTAGTAAAATACTTAGCGAAACTCGTTCATTTATAAATTATTTGTTAACACAAGTAAATTATCTTAAATAATAATTTAATAATGAAGTACTTATGAGAATTCAAATAAAATACATGAAAAAAATTTAACAAACATATATTTAAATTAAAGTACTTAAGAAAATCTTTTTTAAAATGACGCTTACGAAAATTTAGAATTTTAAATATTTCATATTTAGAGAATCTTTTAAGTGTTTCATAAAGTTATTAATAACTAATACTAAAAACAGAAAAAAAAAAATCTTTTATAGTTTTTAAAAATAACCCATGTTTAATGTATTAAATAATTAATATATTTTTATTAAAATACTTAAAAAAATCTCTTCTAATTTATAAATTGTTTGTTTTACAAATGTATTTATTTAAACTAATTAATATATTTTATAACGAAATATTTTATCCAATTCAAGTAAAAAAAATACATATACATATAAATATATATATATATATTATGATAGACGAAATATTAAAAAAAATTCAGTACCGATCGGTCATTAAATTCCTCTCCCATTTAAAATTCTATTTCATATCCAACTCTACATCATTATTAATTGATATTACATTCAACTTTTCTGGTAAATTTATATCATATTTTGTTCTATATTATTTTAATTGATATTCCGGACTAAAATGATAAAATTAGTTGAATTTATTGGATATAATGTGTCACAAAATAATAAATACTATTGATTCGACTATAAAATTATAAATACTATACATTAGTCATCCAAGATAAAAAAAATTATTATACAATTGATCCTAACTAACAAAAAAATATAATAAAAATATATTTCAACCAACTAAAACAAAATTATATATATATATTAATTAATTATTTCGGCTAAATAAATTACATTATTGGCACTAACATAAAAAATTAAAATTAATTAAAATTAATTAGTTGAATTTGGTCAAAATAAAATAATTTAAATCAGTGATACGTTTCTTTTAAAAGCAAAATATATTAACGGAATAAACTCAACCAAACCACCAATACATAATATTAGCCTAATTGGAAAATGGACTAGAGAATCCAAAATTAACATACCAAACTAAACCACAACACTACAAGAAAAACGCCTTCAGACAACGCTTGATTAAAAAAGTATTGCCCATAAATTTTACACAACAGTTTTTTAAATACCAAAAAATGGGTGTTGTGTGAATTTCTTGACTACAATAGATTTAAAATTGTTGTCTATCAGATCGTATCAGACAACCGTTTTATGAGACAAGGTGTTATTTATATCAAAAGATTTCATCATTCCTACAATATTTTAAAAACTATTGTCTAGGTAATCGACACTAACAAGCCTTCCTAAAGCAATGTTGTGTAAATGAGGTAGTTTGTACAACAATTTAATTTTGCATTGTCTGAAAATAATGGAGATAGCGTTGTGAAACACTGTTGTTGGAAAGAGACAAGTGTTTTCTCATTGGCTTAGTTAAGCTGGAAACAAACAACGTACCTTCGTTGTGTTGTCTGAATATCACTTGACATACAAGTGTTTTTCTTCTATTGTATGTCACGACATCACACGAGCGTTTTTCTCATAAAACCTTTGTCACTTGTATTGGTCATCTAGTCTAATGAGAGAAGTTCATTGAGAGAAGATTTTATATCAATCGTTAGATTAAAAAACGTTGCTAGGCTTACACGTCAGATTAAAAAACGTTGATAACTTACACAATAGTTTTTGTTCAAATAAAATGTTGTCAATGTTCATCTAAGACAACCTTTTTTTCATAAAAAACCGTTGTCTGTAATTCTGATTTTTGAAATTTCTAAAGCGTTGCTTGTGATGAGTGGCACCATGTGATTGGTGAAAAAACATCCACTTGGATTGTTAAGTGGGTGTAATTAGAGCCGTTGATTAAAGGTACATTTAATATCAGTCGTAAGATTTAAAAAAAATTGATAAGCTAAGAAAATGGTTTTTGTCAAAAAAACTATAGTCATAATTTATTTCAGACAAGATTTTTTCATGGAAAACCGTTGGATGTTGCCTTGTACTGGATTTTTTTTTCATATCCGATGAAAAAGATAAATTTTTTAAATGATTTTTTAGACGATCTAACCATTCGGATGTTAAGATATACTTATTTTAGTCACATGAAAAAAGTATTAAAAAATTTCAAATTCATCTTGAATGTCAGGAATAGAAAAAATCTGGTGAAAGCACTACTTCCCCACACGAGATTCGTTCCCAATGAACAAGATAAATTTTTAAATGATTTTTTCGACGATCCAACCGTACGGAAATTAAGATATACTTATTTTATTCACATAAAAAAAGTATTAAAAAATTTCAAATTCATCTCGAAGGTCAGGGATAGAAAAATCTGGTAAAAGCACTACTTCCCAACACGGGATTCATTCCTGATGAACAAGATAAATTTTTTAAATGATTTTTTCGACAATCCAACCGTACGGATGTTAAGATATACTTATTTTAGTCACATAAAAAATATTAAAAAATTCCAAATTCATCTTGAAGTCAAGAATAGAAAAAATCTGGTAAAAATACTACTTCCCAACACGGAAATCGTTCCCGATGAAAAAGATAAATTTTTTAAATGATTTTTTCGACGATCCAACCGCATGGATGTTAAGATATATACTTATTTAAGTCACATGAAAAAAGTATTTAAAAATTTCAAATTCATCACGAATGTGAGGAATAGAAAAATCTGGTAAAAACACTACTACCAACACGGGATTCGT
>NC_133650.1:274375014-274387514 GCF_009905375.1 Apium graveolens | reverse complement strand
GTATTAATATAATTATCATGAAATTATATTATTTAAAAAAAGTAGAAATAAAAAAAAATTGTTGAACAAGTTTAAAAATTCAATTCAAATTTCTTTAAAAAAATTTATAATATTAGAAAATGATTTGTGCATCCGTTCATCGTACGGGTTTTAAACTAGTAAAAAATAATAACATATATTTCACAATCACAATTATTTTTTCTGAATAATATATAATTATTAAAAAATACTTGTTTTTACGATTTTATATATTACTTTACAATTTTAGCGCTCATTTGAAGATATCACTTTGAAGATTTTATTAAATGTTTCGATATTCAAATTATACTTTATTAATTATAAAATATATTTTTTAAAAGTCACATATTTTAGGATCATATCGAAGATATTGATTTCTAAGATTCTACTAACTATTGTGATATTTAATTTTTATGAAACACCTTAAAGAATCTTGTGTTCTTTTTTAAATCTGTTAGTTTTAAAATTTTCCTAATTTATCATTATAAATTTGTTTCAAAATTATTTTTATTTTTTGTAAAAAGTATCCAATATTTAAATTTTTTATCAGGTGCCCTACTTTAATTTCATTAAAAGTTTACAAAAAGTACCGACACCTTGGAAAATTCAATATGACCTTAACAGTATACACTATTTAAACAGTACTAAACATTTTGTTTAAATTTTTTCAATAAACCTTAATTAAGAATAAGGTCCCAAAAAAATATATATATAAAAAAAAAGAAGAGAAAGCAAAAAAGATGAAATAAATAAAAGACTTTACAAAAATCACATGTGTTCACAAATTAAATTATGACATTGACACATCATCTAATAGTATAAATTTGGGGTTATTTGGCATGACTCTTATATGAATTCATTTAACCGGGCTACACTAATATCCAATATTGTTCCAATTACTACTCTGTTACAATGGAGTCTTGCTCGATCAACCAACACAGATGTTTGTGAACAGTTCTAATTGGGCTCATTTTTTTAGAAAAAGAAGTAGAGCTCAGCTCCTTTACATCAAAGTTAGGCTCGGTTTATTGACAGCACTACCTAATTATATCTTTTGTTTGAGATGAAATGGAGCAATGGACTTGCATCTTTGTACAACTGGTAACAAGTTCTAGGCAAATGCTAGTTTATACATTATCCTTATCCATTACAAGATTTACAACTTTAAGTTCTTAACGAAACAAGCAATTTTCTAATCTTCCTAGTACATGGCTAGGTAACAATAACTAATAATATTTACATTGATTAGCTGAATTTTGGATTTAGTTGGGAGCCCAACAGCTGAGAAACATGACTTTTCTCAGAGACTCTTCAGATTGCGTGGCTTTGTCTTGGGCGCTGTTTAACAATCTGCCAAACACAGGCTCGTGTGCTGAAGAAGACAACATTTTGGATTGTGAGAAAGATGGAAGGTTAGATTTAGCACGCTGGTGAAGGCACCTGATAGGATAGTTCCATCTCGCAAATCCTTGATCTTTAAGAGCCTCTACTAGCCCTACGCTTGCTGCCACTATCCATGCTTTGCTTGCTGCTGCTGCACTCATCTTTTTGATGATCTTGTAAAGTTGAATATGAGTTGGGTTTTGTGTGATTTTGAGGAGTTTGAATATGTTCTTGTGTTTGTTGAAGTTTTGCAAACACCAATACGGGTCTATATATAGGGGGGGTATCAGATGAGATGAGTAGGAGCACTGAGTACATGGTTTGCTAAAAAACGGGGACAGAGAGCGTGATAAACAGGGGGAGTAGCCCCTGGTTTTTTTTATTTTATTTGGCATTATCCCCAAGTAAGTTGTACCTCTCCTCGTATATATACAACACGTGTCACTCTTTGTTCAGCTACTCACCCATGGTTTTGGGTGCTTTATTAGTGTTTTTTGACGGGAGTAGTTAACTTACACCGATACGGTATCAAATATGAATAATTAAAATTTGGATTCGAAAATTTAATACACGAAAGCAGATGAATATAAAAAAATACGGGTTTGAATTTTGAAATAAGTACACGACATGGAAGTAAAGTACCTGAAATAAATAAATAATTGAATTTTTAAAAATATTTAATATACATATATCCATCTATCTATACTATTATATTAAAAAATAAACAATGAAAGTTTGGTTGTTAGTCGGTCTGGTCACCGTAATTATAGTTATATTTAAAATAAAATACACTCATAAATAGATTAATATTCACAATAAAATTATTCAAATAAAAATAGAATTATAATATGTCTAATAGTATTTGTTTAAACAAAAAAAACTATATAGTATTCATCCGGACTGAGCTAAATAGATTTATATCCAAATTTAAATAAAATATTAAAATAAGTTTAGTTGATATAATGTTATCAGGTTAAAATAAAATTATATATATTATTCATTCGGTCTAAAATAAAATTATATTTACCCATGCTAAAATAAAATTAAACAAAAAACTAAATATAATTAGCAGGATTTGAGTTGATATAACGAGCCTACGGATAAAATAAAATTTGCTACCTCGTGCTAAATCAAAATAATAAATACTACCAATCCAGCTAAAAAAATTATTGAACCGTCCTAAAAAAAAATTGAAACATAATACATTTGTCTATATAATATGATCAATCTCAAATAAAATATATAATCTATTCGATTTAAAATAAAATAATATTCACCTAAAGCTTAGTTGGTTAAACAGTGGATAACTATCCTCTTGGTCAACTGTTCTTCATTTTCAGCTATCAACCCTTTACCCTTGCTCTCACAAACCTTTGAATTTGATGCAGATTCCACAGCTTCAACCTTCATCTCCTTTTCCTTATCTAGATCATCAACTAGTGCAATGGATCCTCCTTTCTTCCTTCCTTTCTCCATCCTTTCATCTTGCTCTATTTCAAGCTTATAGGTCTTTACAATTCCATACAGTCTTTCCAAGGTGAATTCCTTGTAATCTTGAGAGTTTCTTAAAGAGACTGTCATGGGCTTCCATTCCTTTGGCAGAGATCTAAGGAATTTAAGGTTTGAGTCTTTTGTTTGATAGACCCTTCCATGCAACTTGAGAGCATTCAGTTCTTTTAAAATCTACTAAATATGTCAGTAAGTGATTCACTTTCTTCACCGTGAAAATGCTCATATTGCTGAATCAAGAGTTGCATATTTTTCTCCCTGACTTGCTCAGTACCATCACAGATAATTTGAATTGTGTCTCAAACCTCTTTATCTATTTTACAGTTTATGATGTTGTCAAACATATCACCATCAACACCATTAAACAATATATTCAAGGCCTTTTTATCTTTCCTGACTTGCTCAATGTCTGGATCAGAACATTCATGTGTAGGCTTTGGAACTGATGGTTCATTCCCTGTAGCAGCTCCCAAAGGGACATGAGGACCTCTTTCAATACGATCCACATAAGCTTCATCTTAAGAGAGAAGATGTAGGTGCATCTTCACCTTCCAGTGGTGATAGTTGTCTTTGTCCAAAAATGGAATTTTCACTCCAACATCCTTTTTGTTCATTGTGTTGATTGTTGTGATCTTTACACTCTTTGTACTTCAAGAGCTTGCTCTGATACCAATTGTTAGTCCCAAACAATGCAACAAGAATTACAGAAGGGGGGTTGAATATAATTTTGACTACTTTTTAAGTTTTAAGACTGTTCTTACTTAATATATAACAGTGTTTGATTTTGCAAGAAGTGCGGAATGAAACTTGAATTGAAATCAAAACACAAAGTAATAAAACACAAAGTTTTGAAACTTTCTGGTGGATTTGAACTTATCCACCAGAGATATATATTAGTATGAGAACTCTATGATGCTTGAATAGCACACAGCTGCTTACAAGAGAACTTACAAACTTACAGAGAAATTATTAACAGATATAGCTTTTTCTATCTCTCTGAAAAATAATACTTACTTACTTAATAACAGAAAGAAAGCATGCATGTAGGCATTCATTAGTAGTTGCACTTCTAGTTCTCACACCAGCAGTTGGATCACAAATAATTGCTTTTCTAGTGTGACTTCTATCCCACTTCCTTGTGTGAGTTTGTTGACTTGTGCCTTCATCATTTTCTTCATTATTGGTATGACTAGTAGATCCTTCTTCTCTTTCTCCCCCTGAGTTTGTGCTATCAAATTCAGGTGTTTAAGATGAGCTTCTATTCTCATGATTTTCATGTTCAGTAATCTCTTCATTCATCATCTGTTGTGCATGACTTCATCTTCTTCATCAGAATCACTGTCAATGTTGAGATTTTCAAATGCAAGGGCTTCAGCTTCATTTTCATCAAGGCATTCCAAGCCTGGACACTTGTCATCATCAAAAGTCACATTTGTACTTTCCATGATCTTCTTTTGATCAATTACATAGACATTGTAGGCAGTTCTCTCCAATGAATATCCCAGAAAAATTGCTTCAAAAAACTTTGAGTCAAATTTTCCCACATATTCAGAGTTGTCTTTTAAAATGTAACACTTGCTTCCAAACACATGAAGATGCTTTACATTAGGATTTCTCTTAGACATGATTGAGTAAGGTGATTTTCCATGAACCTTGTTAATGAGATATATGTTTTGAGTATAGCATGCAGTGTTAACAGCTTCTTCCCAAAAACTAGTTGGCAGCTTGGCATCTTGCAGCATTATCCTAGCAACTTCTACCAATGTTCTATTCTTTTTTTCAACTACCCCATTTGTTGAGGTGTTCTAACAGCTGAGAATTCTTGAACAATGCCTTTGTTTTTGCAGAATTCACTCAATGTTGTATTCCTGAATTATGTTCCATTATCATTTCCCAATCTCTTTACACAATTATGATCTTCAGCGTGTTTTTCTATCTTCTTGATGTGCTCAATTATGATGTATGGAGTTTCATCTTTGAGTGCATAAATTCTACCCAAGTGTATCTTGAGAAATCATCCACCATCACAAGTGCATATTTGTTTCTTGAAATTGATAAGACATTTACTGGCCCAAACAAGTCCATGTGAATAAGCTACAATGGTGCACTTATGGATTTCACAGTTTTTGACTTGTGACTTGATCTTTTCATTTTTCCTTTCTGACAAGCTTCATAAATTTCAACTTGAGCAAACTCCAGATTAGGCATGTCTCTTACTAACTCCTTTTTGACCAAGGTGTTAATTGCCTTGAAATTCAAGTGAGACAACTTTTTATGCCATAACTTGTTTTGTTCTACAGATGCCTTGGTGTAGAAGCAACAAATTCCATCCTTATTTGCTGAGTCCAAGTTTGCAACAAATAAGCTTCCTTTCCTTGCTCCTTTCAGAGCAACTTCACCAATTTTCTTGCTGATAAAAGTGTATTCTTCTTTGTTAAATAAAATTCTAAATCCTTTATCTGCAAATTGGCTAACACTGAAAAGATTCACTTCAAGACCAGCTACTAGTGCTACATCATCAATGACAACATTTCCAGAAATAATCTTGCCATATCCCATTGTGAATCATTTGCTCTTGTCTCCAAAGGTCACCAAAGGGCCAGCCTTCTCCTCAAATTGTGATAGCAGAGCCTTATCACCTGTCATATGTCTGGAACATCCACTGTCTATGATCCATATGACCTTCTTCATTTTTCCCTGCACACAATGAGTTTTAAGTGTGTTTAGCAACCCAAGAAGTGTTGGGCACTTTCTTCTTGTTAACTGATTTAGCAGAAGTAGAATGAGTTGTTTCAGATAAAACATAATTCATTGACTGTTGTGCATTTTCCCTATCTGTTATAGACCTAATTTTTGTTTCTTTGAGGTCTACTCTCAGCTTGTGGCAACTTTTCATCACTTTCAAGTTACAAGGAGTGCAATCAAACTTGTCACAGAATGAGTAGGGATCATTTGCATCAGCTTCATTATATTTACAGGCTCCTTCAACTGGCTTGCTAAAAACTTTTTTACAAAGGTGAGTTAGGTGATTCATAGAACCAGATTTCTCATATTTCTTTCTTGGAGCATCTGCAACATAAGCAAAATTGTTACTTTTGTTTATTCCAATCTTCCCATTTCTATTTTTCTTCTTCTTTCTTGCATCTTCAGTTTTTATTTCCTTGACAGGTGTCTTGGAACCTTGGTTGTCCATGAGCTTCTCTTCAGCTTTGGAAGATTGAGTTATTTCTGCATTTTTCTTCTCTTTATCTTCATCAGCAATTTCTTACTTTATGATCAACTCCTCTTCACTGAAATCTATTTCACATGCTTTGAACATAGGTGAGCCAACCTTTTTCAGCATAGCCGGAACATCTTCATTTTCATTTGCTTTCCCTTTTTCACCTACAGGTTTCTTCTTGTTGTTCAAGGCATCATAATCAAGACCAATGGTAATATTTGCACATGGCTTGTTCTTCCCATGGTATTGTCCAACCAACTTAGATGCATTCCTGAAGGACTATAACTTAACTTCATTCTTTTCCAGCTTCTCCCTTAACACTGGTTCAATCTCACTTGCACACTTGAGCTTGTTCTTTAGATATGCATTCTCTTGTCTCACGGCTTCAAGCTCTACCAATAACAATTCAGTTTCTTGTTTCTCATTTTCAAGCTTCTCATTTATCTTTGTCAGTCTACTAACTTCTTCATTAGCAGCAACCATACTTGTATGAAAGTGAAACATTTCTGTGCTCATCTTTTCCACAGTTTCCTTATATTGACTCACATTTAAATCAATGGTGGTAAGAGTTGGTACCTGTGATTTTGATGAGGATGACTCTTCTTGCTCCAAGACCATTAGTGCATGATTTCCAACTTCCTCATCTTCATCATTATCAGAATCATCCAAACTCTTTCCCTCTGCAATATAAGTTTTGCTTTGTTGTTTCTTCAAAAGAGCTTCATACTTTGCTTCCCCTTCAAGATAAGCTTTGTCTTTCTTTGCTTTCTTGGGTTTCCTACATTCTGTAGCAAAATGGCCTAGTTCATCACAGTTTTAGCACCTTATCTTTGATCTGTCAAAAGATCTAATTTTGTAACCATTTTTGCTATCAGATGTGTACTTCGCTTTTCCTTTCCAGCTGCTGTCTTTGTTGAATGATTGTCCTTTACCCTTGAAGAATCTTGGCTTTTTTACTCTAATGTTAGAGAACTTTCTTGCTAGATAGGCCATTGACTGATCTAGCTCATCAAGTTCATCCAGGGTGTAGAACTCATCTTCTTCCAATTCCAGTATGACTTGTTCCTGAAGGTCATTGTTTCTTTGCTCACTTGTTGAGGCAACTGGAGTCTGAGATCTTGGCTCACCATTAGAGGTCTGGCTTTCATTGATAATTAGAGCACTTGAACCATCCATAACATGCCCTTGACAGCTCTTAATGATTTCCTTTGAATCATTTCTAATTCATATATTTTTAAATTTCCATATAGGACTTCCAGAGTTATCCTGCTTAAGTCTCTCCCTTCTCTGATTGCAGAAATTTTCTGTTCTAGATGATCAGACAGTGTGAGCAAAAACTTCAATTACTTCTTCAGCTTCATAATATTTATCATGTAGCTGCAAGTCATTTATCAGCTTGTTAAACCTTTCAAATACATCAATGATATTTTCTTTTGGCTTAGCCATGAAACCCTCATACTGTGAAATCAGTATCCTTATTTGATTAGATCTAACTTTCTTAGTTCCTTCACAAAGTATCTCAATCTTTTCCCAGATCTACTTAGCAGTGTCACAGTTGAAAATGTTATTGTACATTACATTATCAAGTGACTCTATCAAGATCAGCTGTAAGTCACTATCTAGGGAAACTTTTTCTTTCTCAGGCTCAGTGAACTCAGAAGGGTCTTTAGGAGCATAATGAGCTGGAATGACCATGTCTCCATCTGTAGATTCCTCAACTCTTACCATAGGAGTGAAAGGCCCATTTTTGAGAATCTAAATATATAATATATTGGTCATCCTGATAAACAGCAACATTTTCTTCTTCCATAGAGTGTAGTTAGTTTTAACAAAAGTAGGAATGCTAATGCTACTGATTTTCTGTGTATTCATTCTTCCAAGATCTTGAATCTGTTTAATTTTAGATTTTGCTCTGATACCACTTGTTAGGTAATGAATAACACACAGAGGGGGGTGAATGTATTTTAGTATTTTTCTACTTTTCTTGATTTGTTTATGGTGGTGAACAAAGTAAATTAAATCTTGTAGTGAAATGTGTTAAACTAAAATTAAACAAATAACAATAAGGAACATAGAACTTTCAAAACTCACTTAATTTTATATTAAAATTAAGAATGTTTTGCTACAAAATTTCTAGGCTCTTTGTTGGTAGAGAGCTTAGCTTCTTCCATGAGAGAATACAAGATTTTTCTTATCTAAATTATTACAGCTAACAAAGCATCCAATGTTTACTTTATAGAACAGTAAATACTAGTTATTACACAGCATGCAATAATATGTACTAAACCCTATTTTTAGATAATCAAATCTTTCTATTTCTGGCTTAGTGTATCTTTGCTAATCTTGCACGTCTGTGACTTTACTTTTCCAGGTTAATCTTGGCCTTTGATCTTGCACTCTTCAAGCTGATTTTTGTAGACTTGTCAATCCAACTGATTGGATTGTTTGTTGATTGTTAATCTTGGATATTGAACTGGTCTGCATTTTGTACTTTGAGTTTTATCTCGAGATCTCCAGTTTGGTATATAGAGAACGTGACATCTCGATAAGTATAATGGCTTATCGAGATCTCTCATTATTCTATGGTTGTTTTGACTTGTAGAGGTCTCTGAGTTTCTTATAAGAGAATTTAGCTTGTCGAGATCTCTCATCTTCATGTCTTCACTTTGGCTTATCGATATTTCTGAGTTCTCTAGTGGCAAATAGACTTATCGATATCTCAGAGATCTCTAGTGACATTTTGACTTGTCGATATCTCAGAGATCTCTAGTGATATTTTGACTTATCGATATCTTAGAGTTCTCTAGTGAAGAAATGACTTGTCGATATCTCCAATCTTCATGTCTTCAATTTGGCTTGTCGATATATCTGAATTCTCTAGTAGCTTTCTTGACTTCTCTATAAGTCATTCTGAAGTTCTCGAATGACCTTTCTATAACACAAAATCTGTGACTTGTATAGATCATGACTTAGAATATTTTTCCTAAAACAGATTTATTCAACTCTAAACTTCTTCATAATTCTTCTAAGGCATGATCTTCGTGATATTCTTCCAGATAGAATTCTTAGGCTTGATACTGTTTACAGAAAAAGACTCCAGTTTGCTCTATTTAAATTTTTACAGACTTAGGTGTTACAATAGAAAATGCAAACTTAGATTATAATACAACTTATTTAGGGTTGTCAATTTGACTTAGTCTTGTTATTGTACAAGCATTTCTTGCACAACAACATGTGCACAAAAATAATCAACAAATTATTTAATATATAAAACTCTTAAAAGAATTCATTTAAAATTCATGCATGGAAATCTAAAGAAATATAAAAAATATTGAATATTTTGTTTTTTTAAAATATATCAACATAATGCGAAATTTTTAAAAGATATCTAGTAAAACTATATTGGTGTAAAAAATATGTACTATATCAAATTTGTATGAAACATCTCAAAGGATCTTGTATGTTTTATAAACGGCCCATACATATTATATTAAATTATTATTATATTTTTCATTTATAATAAAAAATAATATATTTTAGTAAAATACTTAGCGAAACTCGTTCAATTTATAAATTATTTGTTAACACAAGTAAATTATCTTAAATAATAATTTAATAATGAAGTACTTATGAGAATTCAAATAAAATACATGAAAAAATTTAACAAACATATATTTAAATTAAAGTACTTAAGAAAATCTTTTTTTAAAATGACGCTTACGAAAATTTAGAATTTTAAATATTTCATATTTAGAGAATCTTTTAAGTGTTTCATAAAGTTATTAATAACTAATACTAAAAACAGAAAAAAAAAAATCTTTTATAGTTTTTAAAAATAACCCATGTTTAATGTATTAAATAATTAATATATTTTTATTAAAATACTTAAAAAAATCTCTTCTAATTTATAAATTGTTTGTTTTACAAATGTATTTATTTAAACTAATTAATATATTTTATAACGAAATATTTTATCCAATTCAAGTAAAAAAAAAATACATATACATATAAATATATATATATTATGATAGACGAAATATTAAAAAAAATTCAGTACCGATCGGTCATTAAATTCCTCTCTCATTTAAAATTCTATTTCATATCCAACTCTACATCATTATTAATTGATATTACATTCAACTTTTCTGGTAAATTTATATCATATTTTGTTCTATATTATTTTAATTGATATTCCGGACTAAAATGATAAAATTAGTTGAATTTATTGGAGATAATGTGTCACAAAATAATAAATACTATTGATTCGACTATAAAATTATAAATACTATACATTAGTCATCCAAGATAAAAAAAATTATTATACAATTGATCCTAACTAACAAAAAAATATAATAAAAATATATTTCAACCAACTAAAACAAAATTATATATATATTAATTAATTATTTCGGCTAAATAAATTACATTATTGGCACTAACATAAAAAATTAAAATTAATTAAAATTAATTAGTTGAATTTGGTCAAAATAAAATAATTTAAATCAGTGATACGTTTCTTTTAAAAGCAAAATATATTAACGGAATAAACTCAACCAAACCACCAATACATAATATTAGCCTAATTGGAAAATGGACTAGAGAATCCAAAATTAACATACCAAACTAAACCACAACACTACAAGAAAAACGCCTTCAGACAACGCTTGATTAAAAAAGTATTGCCCATAAATTTTACACAACAGTTTTTTAAATACCAAAAAATGGGTGTTGTGTGAATTTCTTGACTACAATAGATTTAAAATTGTTGTCTATCAGATCGTATCAGACAACCGTTTTATGAGACAAGGTGTTATTTATATCAAAAGATTTCATCATTCCTACAATATTTTAAAAACTATTGTCTAGGTAATCGACACTAACAAGCCTTCCTAAAGCAATGTTGTGTAAATGAGGTAGTTTGTACAACAATTTAATTTTGCATTGTCTGAAAATAATGGAGATAGCGTTGTGAAACACTGTTGTTGGAAAGAGACAAGTGTTTTCTCATTGGCTTAGTTAAGCTGGAAACAAACAACGTACCTTCGTTGTGTTGTCTGAATATCACTTGACATACAAGTGTTTTTCTTCTATTGTATGTCACGACATCACACGAGCGTTTTTCTCATAAAACCTTTGTCACTTGTATTGGTCATCTAGTCTAATGAGAGAAGTTCATTGAGAGAAGATTTTATATCAATCGTTAGATTAAAAAACGTTGCTAGGCTTACACGTCAGATTAAAAAACGTTGATAACTTACACAATAGTTTTTGTTCAAATAAAATGTTGTCAATGTTCATCTAAGACAACCTTTTTTTCATAAAAAACCGTTGTCTGTAATTCTGATTTTTGAAATTTCTAAAGCGTTGCTTGTGATGAGTGGCACCATGTGATTGGTGAAAAAACATCCACTTGGATTGTTAAGTGGGTGTAATTAGAGCCGTTGATTAAAGGTACATTTAATATCAGTCGTAAGATTTAAAAAAAATTGATAAGCTAAGAAAATGGTTTTTGTCAAAAAAACTATAGTCATAATTTATTTCAGACAAGATTTTTTCATGGAAAACCGTTGGATGTTGCCTTGTACTGGATTTTTTTTCATATCCGATGAAAAAGATAAATTTTTTAAATGATTTTTTAGACGATCTAACCATTCGGATGTTAAGATATACTTATTTTAGTCACATGAAAAAAGTATTAAAAAATTTCAAATTCATCTTGAATGTCAGGAATAGAAAAAATCTGGTGAAAGCACTACTTCCCCACACGAGATTCGTTCCCAATGAACAAGATAAATTTTTAAATGATTTTTTCGACGATCCAACCGTACGGAAATTAAGATATACTTATTTTATTCACATAAAAAAAGTATTAAAAAATTTCAAATTCATCTCGAAGGTCAGGGATAGAAAAATCTGGTAAAAGCACTACTTCCCAACACGGGATTCATTCCTGATGAACAAGATAAATTTTTTAAATGATTTTTTCGACAATCCAACCGTACGGATGTTAAGATATACTTATTTTAGTCACATAAAAAATATTAAAAAATTCCAAATTCATCTTGAAGTCAAGAATAGAAAAAATCTGGTAAAAATACTACTTCCCAACACGGAAATCGTTCCCGATGAAAAAGATAAATTTTTTAAATGATTTTTTCGACGATCCAACCGCATGGATGTTAAGATATATACTTATTTAAGTCACATGAAAAAAGTATTTAAAAATTTCAAATTCATCACGAATGTGAGGAATAGAAAAATCTGGTAAAAACACTACTACCAACACGGGATTCGTTCCCGATGAACAAGATAAATTTTTTAAATGATTTTTTCGATGATCCAACCATACGGACTTTAAGATATACTTATT